>NC_043012.1:22443950-22493950 GCF_006345805.1 Octopus sinensis
TATGTATGTAGATTTATATACACATATGCACACACACACACACACAAGCATATATAGATCATCATCATCATCATTGTTTTGTTTTCTTTTCTACATTTGCATGGGTCAAGCAATATTTTTTTGAGGCAGGATATTGTGGCCAAATGCCCTTCTTGTAACCAACATGCACCCGCTTTCATGCAAGATAATAATTGCCTCAGTCTATTGAACTACCAACAGCTCAGACATATTTTTGTGGAGAAATGCAAACACATGACATTAATCACATGATCAGTAATACATCACTTACAATTGTTGTGCACATGACAAGACCAGATGAATAAACACTGTTATGTACACACACACACAAGCGTGTATACTCTTTTACTCTTTTGTTTCAGTCATCTGACTGTGGCCATACTGGAGCACAGCCTTTAGTCAAACAAATCGACCCCATAGCTTATTCTTTGTAAGCCTAGTACTTATTATATTAGTCTCTTTTGCCGAACCGCTAGGCTACAGGGACATAAACACACCAACGTCAGTTGTCAAGCGATGTTGGGGGGACAAATACAGACACAAAAATACCACACACACATATATCCATTTATATTTATATGACTAGATTCTTTCAGTTTCCGTCTACAAAATCCACTCACAAGGCTTTGGTCAGCCTGAGGCTATAGTAGAAGACACTTGCAGTGGGACTGAACCTGGAACCATGTGGTTGGTAAGCAAGCTACTTACCATACAGCCACTCCTGTGTATGGTTGAGTCATGGATATGACTTTAAAATGCATATAACAGTGAGGGCCTGGGTTGTAAATTTCAGAGTTTTTGAGGAGAGTGGAGTCACCTGTTAGCCCACCTGTCGGGGTCCCATCTATAGGTTAATTAGCATATTGGGGGTTGTCTATTTATGTGTGTGAAGACTGAATCTGGCAGACTCTATACAAGAAACTTTCCCGAAGGAAGGCTGTTGCAGCAATGCATTGTGGGATGCAGAGGGCAAGATGAGACAAGTGAGACACCTTGGTCGTCCACTGCATCCCTCTCCATCCCCTGGTTATCTTGACCTGGTCTTGCCACTGGACTGAAGGTGGTCACAGATGAGTGAGTGAGGCTGATGGCGTGCATGTCTTCTTCACTAGAAACAAAGTCACCCTTAAGGATGACCGAATGGTCCTTGTTACTCTGATGGACAAACAAAATATATGTGTGTATGTGTATGTGTGTGTTTGTGTGTACACACATTACTGTAGACATTAATTTTCCTTTTTACACAGACTAATTAGTAAATTATAATTAGAACTACAAGTAATTTTGGGAATTGGAGCAATAATTGTAATTCATTGATGCATTTATATATATTTTGGTAAGTGCTCATGTACGAAACTTTCAGTCTATGAGTCACTCTGTTGATTCTGCTAAATATTAACAAATAAAAATGTGCGTGCCTGTGTGTGTTTGCGTATGTGTGAAGTTCCTTGGGCAGGTGGTTAGGACATAGCACTGGTGATCAAGAGAGAGCATAGTTTCAATTCCCAGGCTGGAGGTAATGTTGTGTTCTTGAGCAAGATATTTTACTTCACATTGTCCCAGTCTACTCTGCTATAAATGGACTGGCATTCCACTCAGGGGAAAAGTTGGCCTGCATGCCTAGCTAGGGGAGGGGCATCATTCAAAAGTTAAAACAATACAAAGCATATTGTGGGGTACAATATCAGATTGTCTATCATGATACTGTCATCATCATCATCATCATCATCATCGTTTAACGTCCGTTTTCCATGCTAGCATGGGTTGGACGGTTTGACCCGGATCTGGGAAGCCAGAAGGCTGCACCAGGCCCCAGTCTTTTCTGGCAGTGTTTCTACAACTGGATGCCCTTCCTAACGCCAACCACTCCATGAGTGTAGTGGGTGCTTTTTACGTGCCACCAGCATGAGGTGCCAGGCGAGGCTGGCAACGGCCATGATTGGATTGGTGCTTTTTACATACCACCAGCACGGAAGCCAGTCAAGGATATATATTGGGTCATCCCATAAGTAATGTGTTTTTATTCAATTGCATGAACTAAAAGTCAGAGCGGGGATGGGATAACCTACCTGCATCAACTTGCTATAAAATCAGGTAGTAATTTTACCTTGTCCTTATTCTTAGTTCAAGTTTTGAGGAGTGCAGTTCGATTTTAACAGTTATTTTTTCAAAGTGATAATAGAAGTGGTAATAAAGTGACAATGTGAGTTCAGTAAAGGCAACAATGCAACAGAAAGTGCGAGGAATATTAATGCAGTATATGGGGATCGGACAATAAGTATAAGCCAATGTCAACGGTGGTTGCAGAAATTCTGAGCCAGAAACTACAGCCTAGAAGATGGGCCTCATCCTGAAAGATCTGTAGAGCTTGACAAAGATGTCCTGCAAAGCGTGGTGGAACAACTGATGGAAGATGAACAATTACAAGAATCAAAAGAAAGGTCATAAGTAATTGGGGGTCGATTTGTTAGACTAACTCCTTAATAGCGATGACCCTAACATGGCCACAGTCCAATGACTGATAAAAGATAAAAACCCAAAAATGTAAATTATTCCACAGCAATGAAAAGTGTGTTCTTGTTCTTGTTCTTGTTATGGGCAACCTGTGGCGCACACAGGACTTTCTGAATGGCACACCTAACAAAAAAAATCAACTTGGAATGTTTTTAGCAGTGTGGTTCCATGCAGCCTGCTTTTTCAAAAAGGTTACCCATTCTTAGGCTAATAACACTAGTTAATTAAGACAAGTTAAAATTTATGCTTGATTTCTTAGATTCATTCTGGTTTTGGAATCATAGACTGGATATTCTCCTTGCTTTATGTTGCATGACATCCTCATTCCATTTCACAATTGAATGTTATAATTCATGCATCAAACTATTTCTCTTATGTACTTTCATTTTCATTTTCTATGAAATTGAGGATTCATAAATTATTTCAACATGGCTTCTACTGTATTCCTGTGTTGAATATTTTGCATTATTTTCTAATGCTTTTTCAAATTCATTTATTTCTGTTCACGATAAATTATGTAATATTAGGATGTGCGTGTGTGTGTGTGTGTGTGTGCACAAGGTGGAGATACATAATGAATGAACTGTCTGCTAAAACTCATGCATATTATATCATCCAATTTTCTAGCTACTGTCATGCGAGCAAGCACATTCATATAGACTTGTATTGGTTACTTGAGTGTGAAGCACCTTGTTACGTGATAAGAACCGATGGCTGCTAGCACGGCTGTGTGGTAAAAAATTCACTTCCAAACCATGTGCTTTTAGGTTCAGTTCCATTGCATGGCACCTTGGGCCAGTGTCTTCTACTATAGCCCTAGGTTGGCCAAAGCTTTTTCAGTGGATATGGAGGACAGAAACTGGACTGCTATTCATGAAATAAATTTGTAATTGGCTGAGTATCCCATAAACACAATGAACTTAAATACAATTCTGAGTCCAACAAGCCTGGACCTCAACATTAATCTAGATAGGCAGACATGCTTTTGATGGAAGTCAGGAAATGATCAATTTCACTTGTATAATGATGAGGTTTATTTGCATCCATTGTATAATACCTAGACAAGAGTACACACACATACACACACACGATAGGTTTCTTTCAGCTTCTGTGTACCAAATCCACCCACAAAGCCTTGGTCAGTGAGAGACCACACTAGAAGACTCTTGCCTTAGGATGCTGCAGAGCAGGACCAAACCTGGAAGTACATGGTTGAAAATTAAGCCTCCCAACCACACAGCCTCATCTGTCCCTACACAACTATATCGTTTAACATTGTAAGCAAGTATTTTACCAACTTCCACAATGAATATTCTCATCCATCTTTTTTGACTCTTCATCATTTGGATTATTGTGTCAAATGTCATCCTTATTTATTCCCATTGTTTGGTTTTAATCATGCATTGTCTTGTAGCTTCAAGATTTTAATGATGCGATTGTTTACTTTTAGAATGAAATTGTAAGATAGGTGTGAAAGGCCTGATCAGGCTAATTTGTACATAAAACAGATAGAATACTTTGGCCAGATATGGCCTGTCTAAATGCTAAAAGGTTAAAGAATTATGATGGATGAAAGAGTGGTTCTCCACTGTTTGACAATGAGGATTCAGTTGTTCAATCAACTGAGTTACTTGCCCTTGAATTAACACGTCAGTAGACATGTTTATTCTGAGCATGGTTCTCAGGCAGAATCAGCATGGCTCTGTGGGAAGAATTTTGCCCCCACCCCACCCACATGGTTTTGGGATCAGTCTCACATCATGGAGCCTGTCTTAGTCTCGGTTGATCAAAGCCTTGTGAGTAGATCTGGTAGATGGGAACTGAAAGAAGCCTGTCATATGTGTGTGTGTTTGTATGTGTGTATGCATGAGTATGTATATGTGTGTGTGCTTGTGTGTGTTTGTATGTGTGCGTGTGTGTGTTTGTGTGTATTTGTGTGTGCATGTGTGTGTGTTTGTGTGTGCATGTGTATGTGTGTGTTGTGTGTGTGTGTGTGTGTGTGTGTGTGTGTGTGTGTTGTTCGTTTGTGTCACTGCCTTTTTGTTTTATCACCATGTAATAGTTATAAATGAATGTCACCATCATGCAAGTCCTTTGTTTACAATCTCCTGCGGAAACATGTCTGGTCTCAAGGAAATATTCCCTTACTTGGAAACAGATGAGAGTTGGTGACAGCAAGTGCAACCAGTTGCAGAAAATCTTCCTCAACAAATTCCCTCTGACCCATGCAAACATCGAAAAGTGGACGTTAATGATGATAAAGAAGTATCAGCCTGATACAGTTCATAAGGGACAAATCTGCACCTCTGAATTACATGTACAATCCTACCAAAGAGATTCTATCCAGTTTCCATCTACCCAATTTCACTTACAAGGCCTGCAGAAATACTAGATTATGGAAAATGATGTCAACCCAAAATGCCATGCAGAAGGATTGAACCAAAAAACTGATAACTACAAAACTGACACCATAACTATTCAGCCATATATCGATGTTAGCTACATCAAACCAGGTCTCCTTTAAAATTTACAATACAATCAGAGTAACAAGATCTTCCAGTATATGCCTCATCAGTTAAAAAGAAAAAAAAAAATCAATTTTAAACTATAAGATGGATCAGATCTGCAAAATAGCAATCTTATTAATTTAATTTCTGACAGAAATTGTTACAATTTACGGAGCCAATTTAAATATTACAGAACACATTTCAAAATTTGTTGCCATTCTTCTTCTGTATACTTATTCTACTTGAATAAGACAGATATGTAGTTCTGCTCCCCAACTCCTAACATTGAGCCTAGAACATTCACATACTCTTGTTATTCTCAGTTTTTATATTGATATATCGATTTAGCTACATATACAGGGCGTGATGGGTAAATTGTTGCCATTGTATATTTTTAATTTCCTGCATGTGCATTGTTTGGTTTTGATTTTGTTGACCATACAATATAGTAGGGTCAGTTGGGCACTGTCTGTGAGAAAAACAACACCAAGATGCAATTCACTCAGCCAGAAATTTGGAAACAACATGCTGCACTGCTTGGCATTCACACCAGAAGCTCCAATATGAACATTTCAAAGTGTTTGGGTGTCAATCTGAGGACAGTGCAGAGGATTCGAAAAGAGTTTGATGAGTCTAATGGTGATTATGAGGGAATGGTAATTCGGAAAACTCACTCTGATCATTCTGATGAGAAAAGAACTCCTGAATTTGTTGGTGAAATCCAGGCCACGATTGACAACGATCCCACCAAGTCAATCAGGTCCATTGTCAGGGACATGGGAGCGTCTGAGTTTCTTATCAGCCAGGTAGTCCATGAAGACATTCAGTATTCCTCATACAAGATGAGAAAGGGCCAATTTTTATCCCAAGCATTCAAGGATGAGAGGAAAGACTGTGCTACGAAGCTTTTGAGCAAACTCAAGCATCCCCTCCAACCAAACACGCTTTGGTTTTTCTCAGATGAGAAAAATTTCTGCCAGGATCAGATGGGTAACACACAGTACAACCATTGGCTTGCCGTGTCCCCAAAACCTGTACTGAGAGTGATAAAAATCAAACAAACATCCAGTCAACATCATGGTGATTGGAGTGATCACCAGTGATGGTGACGTTATGCCACTATTCATCTTTCCACATACTAAAATAAATTTATATCTTTATGTTGACATAATTATTGCCTAAACTACTTTCAATAATCTAGTATACACATTATGCCAGCGCCGTCTCGACTGGCTTCTGTGCCGGTGGCACATAAAAAGCACCATCCGAACGTGGCCAATGCCAGCACCGCCTTGGCTGGCTGCCGTGCCGGTGGCACGTTAAAAGCACCAACCAATCGTGGCCGATGCAAGACTCCCCTGGCACCTGTGCCGGTGGCACGTAAAAAGCACCCACTACACTCGTGGAGTGGTTGGCATTAGGAAGGGTATCCAGCTGTAGAAACACTGCCAGATCAGACTGGAGCCTGGTGCAGCCCCTGGCTTCCCAGACCCCTGTCAAACCGTCCAACCCGTGCTAGTGTGGAAAACGGACGTTAAACGATGATGATGATGATGACATTTATTTGTTGGCAGAATCCTGCTTCAAGCATGCCATACAACACCTCATAACGGTTTTGATTTGTGGGGAATTTTCAGAAAACTTCTGCAAATTTGTGTTCTACACACAGGAACTCATGACTATGCAAAAACCAACAGCAAAAAAATTTTGTGTGTGATTTAAGGGCTATTTAGCTCTTGTTTTTAGCATACCTCATGACTTCCTCATTCCTGTGCCATTTGTTTGTCAGTCTGATGTACTGATGTTTTCTAATATCTTTCTCCCTATAAATACATTTAACAGTCTATTGTTTGGACTTCAGCTAAAAAAATTTGGACTATCTGTATTTTAAACTAATTAAAAAAAAAAAATTTTTAAATTAAAAAAATTTTTTGCCATAGTCATGTAATTTCTTGCGTGTAGAATACAAATTTGTAAAAATTTTCAGAAAATTCCAAAATATAAAAAAAACGTTATGAAGGGTTATATGGTGTGCTTAAAGTAGAATTCCGCTTATTTCCTATCAATGTGTTGACCATTTCCTCCATTTCATTTATCCAATTCTGTTTCTATTTAAGTATTTATAGTTGATGATTGCTAATTCTATGATTATGGCAATCTCAATAGAGTCTCATATTATTTTCTTTTCCTTCTTTTCCCTCCCTCTCATCTGAAATTTTGCAAAGACCTTCACTATTTTCCATAAGTTATTTTTCCTGAATTGTAATTAGTTGGATCTCCCTTAATTAAAGCTAATATTCTATTAGCTCTGCAATAATTAATTGAAGCACTTTAATCAAGAGGAATTAAGTAATGCAAGAATTTATCAACCATGTCACTCTTTAATCTACCAAACAATATAACTCAATAAATGTTTTTTTATTCTTTTTTAACAACATCAGCGTCTATCTGCTGGTATACAAGTCTGTTTCGCCAGTACCAACATTTATGAGTGAGATTGTTAAGTTTGATAACATCTTTAGAAAAGAAATGTCTTTTAACTACTCTTTAATTTATAACTTCACTCAGCTACCCCACCCTTGTGAACGACGGATTCTAGTCCCACCCATTTTATATTTCTTAACCCTTTAGTATTTGAACCGGCCACATCTGGCCAAAATATTTAATATGTTTTAGGTTCAAACTAACCATATCCAGGCTCTCACACCTACCCTACAATGTTATTCTACATTAAGATCTTGAAGATATGAGATAATGCATGATTAATTCAAATCAATGTGAACCAATAAGCATTATGTTTGATAGAATAATCTGAACACTAGAGGGTTAAATGTTGGTACTTCTAATTAGAAGTTTCACTTGATGTTCAGTTGATTCATCAGCATGTCACTGCTTGCTTGTTTATTCAGTAAGCCTGATGAGTTGAGAGCTGCATAAAGTATTATGCAATCATACTGACGTTGTGCATTCTGCATATCTAACTGTATATGTTTATGTCACAATAAAGATTCTTAACGAAACAATATAGCAATACAAGATGATCCATTCAACTGGTTTTTACTATGTTTTTACACCATGTTTAAGATTCCATTCATCTTTGGATACGTTTGGATAATACTGGAGCTGAGGATTACCAAACCTCCTTTCATTGATGCATACAGTGCTATGATAATGGATTACTTAATTATCTCGTTTGTGTCATTCTGCCAAGCCAAAAGTTGTCGTGTGCTTCACTTTGATATACCTCGATCCTTTATAGATTGCCTTTAATCAAATCTATTAACATATGGAGTGGCTTTGTGGTAAGTAGCTTGCTTACCAACCACATGATTCTGGGTTCATTCCCACTGCATGGCACCTTGGGCAAGTGTCTTCTACTATAGCCTCAGGCTGACCAAAGTCTTGTGAATGGATTTGGCAGATGGAAACTGAAAGAAGCCTGTTGTGTATATATATATATATATATATGTATGTATATGCATGTGTACATATGTTTGTATATGTGTTCCCCCCTCCATCGTTTTACAACCGATGCTAGTGTGTTTACATGCCCGGTACTTAGCGGTTTGGCAAAAGAGACTGATAGAATAAGTACTAGCCTTACAATTTGTTCGACTAAAGGCCATGCTCCAGCATGGCCGCAGTCAAATGACTGAAACAAATAAAAGAATAAAAGAATATATATATATATATATACATACTTGTATATATGTGTATAGCAATATTTATATACTACTAAACATGGATATATTATTAAAATGTTGAATACTGCAGTATTTACCTTGAGAGCTCCTCTCTCTCTCACACACACACACACACACACAGAATATATAGACAGGCATGGCTGTGTGCTAAGAAGCTTACTTCACAATCACATGGTTCTGGGATTAGTTCCACAACATGATACTTTGGGCAAGTATCTTCTACTATAGCCTTGCATCAACCAAAGCCTTGTGAGTGGATTTGGTAGATTGGAAACTGAAAGAAACCCATTGTATGTGTGTGAGCATGTGTGTTGGTGCCTTTTTGTCCCCACCACTGCTATATAAAGGTGTTGGTGTGTTTATATCCCTGTTACTTAGTGGTTTGGCAAAAGAGACTGATAAAATAAGCATCAGGCTGCTTAAAAAAAAAGTCCTGGGGTCATTTCATTTGACTAAACATTCCTCGAGAAGGTGCCCCAGCATGGCTGCAGTCTAATGACTGAAACAAGTAAAAAGGTAAAAGATATAAGAGTGTATACACACATAAATATATATAACAATGTGTATATATATAAATATATATATATGTGCACATACACACATATATATATACACACGTATACATGAAATATATGATGACTCAGCATGGTCACAAGCCAGTGCCGTAATTGAAATAAGTGTATGTATGTGTATGTCATTTGTGTGTGTTTGTGTTATGCTTGTATCTGTACGTACACACATGCATGCTCACACGTACGTTGCTGTACGCGTGGCGTGTATATATGTATCTGTAAATATCTCTGTATAAATTATATGTCAATCATAGAAAGGATTTTATTAAATAAAACACACAGACAAACGTGGACATGGGGACACACATCCTTAGATATTCAGAAACACACAAAACGATTATGATTTTATCTCAAAATAAATTAAAACCATCTTTCTACTTGCTAGAGAAGCAAGTATATAGAGTCAATTATGTGTGTGTGTGTGTGTGTGTGTCAACAGTAAACTGTTATTTAATCTACTCCACAGTTTGATGTAAGTATCTCATGTACATCTACAATCTTCACTGCCAGAAGAGTTGAACCAAAGGATGATCACAGAAGATAACCACTTACACTCTACATGCTGAAAGCATCACAGTGATTTTACACTCTAGTTATATATGTTTGCTTTATACATATACTATATCATCATCATCATCATCATCATCGTTTAACGTCTGTTTTCCATGCTGGCATGGGTTGGACAGTTTGACTGGGGACTGACAAGCCAGGAGGCTGCACCAGGCTCCAATCTGATCTGGCAAGGTTTCTACAGCTGGATGCCCTTCCTAATGCCAACCACTGCCAAGGGTGTAGTGGGTGCTTTTTACATGCTACTGGCACGGGGGAGCCAGACAGGCAGCATTGGCAGTGACTCATGCATGAATGGTGCTTATTACATGCCACATATATATACGCATATACATATATGTCACGTGCTGTACATATATATATATATATATATATATATGTATGATAGATCATTAGCTACTACACACATTTTTCTTCTCTCCTTGTTTTTTTCTGTGTATCTTTCTGTCGAAGAGCGTAGGATCGAAACGTAAAAGACTTTTTCTATTCCTGAGCGCTATACTAATACATTTGTTTGTTTGTACACCACCTGCCTTCGTCTTTTGTTTATTTTTGTAAACTTTCCCTTTATATATATATATATATACACGCATACATATATACACATATACATGTAAACATTCTGAAATTTGGGTGCATATCTGTGTGCAGACATGTGCCTCTGTGTGTGTGTATTTCTTCTGGAATAAGATAAATGAATACATTAAGAAAACTATATATGTAGTGATAGGTCTCTTGCCACTCTCCTTCTCACTTCTCTCTCTTTCTATCCTCCTTTCTCTCACTCCACAACCACATAAACGTAAGTACTATGTTTATCTAGTAAAGACTCTATTTAGTTGTTTTTGTTGCCTCCAGAAATTAATTTGCCAATGGCTGGAGGTTATATTTAGCAAACTGTACCTGAGGTGATTAACTTCTTTTAACAGCTATTTACATTTAATTTTATTCAAAAGATAGATATTTAAATTCCCCACCCACCTGCAAAAAGAAAAAAAAGAAAGAAAACAAAACAAAAAGAAGAAAGAGAAGTAATATAATATTAACCACGAAATCTGTCTGAAGAAAGACTGGGTAAAAGAAAAAGTGCCTAGGGATGCCAGGTGTATGAAAACTTAATAGTAAAGTGATCGCTAGTGTTTTTGATGTTGTGTGTCATGAAATTTTAATTAATGAGAAATAATTAACTCTTTGGCAATTAAGCTGTCCAAATCTGGCCCAAATAATCTACTTGTTTCATGTTCAAATCAACCAGATCTGGCATCTTACACCTACCCTACAATGTCATTGTACCATGTTTATAGGAGATGTAGGATTGAGTCCTACAAGTAGACTTCAACTTCTCCTGTCCCTAAGGGTTTTCCAACACCAATACTTACATTCTTCCAGATACAATTTCAGACAAAAATTATTCCACATTCTCTTGAAAGTTTATAAATTCTTATGACATCAACAATATATATATAGAGAGAGTCAAGTACATCAACATCAAAATAAATATCAAATGGAAATTGTAGTTGTGATACCTGTGTCGGTGGCACATAAAAAGCACCATCTGAACGTGGCCGATGCCAGCGCTGCCTTGGCTATCTTCTGTGCCAGTGGCATGTAAAATGCACCAACCGATCGTGGCCGCTGCCAGCCTCCCCTGGCACGTAAAAAGCACCCACTACACTCACGGAGTGGTTGGCGTTAAGAAGAGCATCCAGCTGTAGAAAAACTGCCAGATCAGACTGGAGTCTGGTGCAGCCTCCTGGCTTCCCAGACCCTGGTCGAACCATCCAACTCGTGCTAGCATAGAAAATGGACATTAAACAATGATGATGATGATGATGATGATGATATATATGTATATATATCTTGGTGTGCATTCCTAGCCAACAGGGAGGTGTCTAAAAGAGCATTGTGATCAGTGATGTGTAACAACATCTGTAGCCTGGTCAGTCACATGATACATATGTACATACACACATACATACATATATATACAGGGAGAATAAGGATAAACACAAGCTTATATTAAAGTTCCTACATGCATGGGTGTTTGAGGTTCCAAGTGCATATAGATACTCAAACACAATGGGTCCTCAGGGAACCCTTTATTGCACAAAGTTACGCAAAATTGGATGGATGGCAAGTTTTTTTACGATTATTTTAGGAAGGAAATTGAGAGAGAGCAAAAGAATGAAAAGGCAGCATCCAAGGTACAAGAGGGAAGAGGGTTGGGAGAGATGGAGAAGACATCCAAATAAAGGGGATAGAAAAAGAAAAAGAAGGAGAGAAAGAAAAAAGTAAAGAGGACATTAAAAGGGAAAAGGAAGAAGAGAAAGGCAGGCAGAATGAATAGAGTGATTTGTCTATTAAAGTTAAAAGCACACATTAAAGTTATAGGTACAGGAGTGGCTGTGTGGTAAGTAGCTTGCTAACGAACCACATGGTTCAGGTTCACTCCCACTGCGTGGCACCTTGGGCAAGTATCTTCTACTATAGCCCCGGGCCGACCAATGCCTTGTGAGTGGATTTGGTAGACGGAAACTGAAAGAAGCCTGTTGTATTTATATATATATATATATATATATATATATGTGTGTGTGTGTGTGTGTGTGTTTGTGTGTCTGTGTTTGTCCCCCTAGCATTGCTTGACAACCGATGCTGGTGTGTTTACGTCCCCGTCACTTAGCGGTTCAGCAAAAAGAGACCGATAGAATAAGTACTGGGCTTACAAAGAATAAGTCTCGGGGTCGATTTGCTCGACTAAAGGCGGTGCTCCAGCATGGCCGCAGTCAAATGACTGAAACAAGTAAAAGAGTAAAGAGAGAGTACGAGGTGGGGCTGGGAAGTCCCTGTCTTTGGGTAAAAGAAATACAGGAGGATCAGTTAATTATGAGTTTATACAACATATTCCCCTCTCAGATTCACACCCTTATTGCAGCGATCCTTCAGTTTTTCCAATCCCTGTCAAAGAACTCGGAAGGTTGAGCCTCCAGCCAGGCCTTTTGCGATACCCTTAAAACCAGGAAATTTTCAGCACCCTTTGCTTGAAATGCTAAACCCTCTTTCTTTCCTTCCCTGAACATCTGCTAATACTTTACATGTACCATGTCCTTGCGTTGTTGTTTTTTTTGTGTTTGTTCTTCATTTTTTTTTGGGGATTTAACATATATATGTACACGTATATATAATCATGTCTATATATATACGTGCCCCAGCATGGCCACAGCTCGTGAGCTGAAACTAGATAAAATAAAAAAATATATATATATATACATGCATGTGTGTGTGTGTGTGTGTGTGAGTCTGAAGGCAGTTGGTCTAACGGGTGGGTGCTGACTCATAATCTCAAGATTGTGTTTTCAATACTCACACCAACAATGTATTGTACTCTTGATGGGAACACTTCATGTTGCTCCTGTTTACTTATTCGTTAAGGTAACACTGAGACAGATTGGAATTCAATTAAACCCTTTTGTTACTGTATTTATTTTGAGATGCTCTTTGTTTCTTTCAATTACTTTAAATATAACAAAGAATTTAGTAAAATAACTTGGTTATCATTCAGTTAGTGCTAGGAACATAAATTGTGACTAAGGTTTCGTGGAAGAATTTAATTCAAAACTTTTGAAAATAAGACATTTGTACTCAGAACCAGAGCCGGTTTCAGCCAGGTTGGTAACAAAAAGGTTAAGGCAGCAAGCTGGCAGAAATGTTAGCATGCCAGGCGAAATGCTTAGTGGCATTTTGTCTGTCTTTACATTCTGAGTTCAAATTCTGCTGAGGCTAACTTTGCCTTTCATTCTATCAGGGTCGATAAATTAAGTACCAGTTGCATAAAATTTGGGGCCTTGTGCCTTTAGTAAAAAAGACTGGGATTCAATTTTGGTGGAGTGCGGGCATTGGCCTGTCCACCTAACTAATAGGGTGGCATCATTTGAAAGCTAAAACAATGTAAAGCAGTGTGTTGTGACCAGTGGTGAATAAGAACATCCGATAGTTTGGACAATACAATGATACAGTGATATGTATGTGTGTTTGTCTGTCTCTAACTCTCTCTAAACACACACACAGACACACACAGAACATTAATGGTAAATTAATGCAGAATTTACACCTTCGGTACCCTGACTATAAATTTTCATTTGTACCAAACATCATAGCTGTATCAGGTTGTGTGCCAACAAATTTACACAGAAACCTAGAAATTCTAGGTTTTCTGAAGAAAGAGCAAAAGAAACTGACATGGATTCTCCAAATCTAATCCATTTGTGGCACAGTGAAGATCTGTAAGGCATTCCAAAAATTCGCCATCTGAAATTTTTACATGAATAGATGCATATACTTGGGTGTAGACATCTTTCAACCAACACCCTAACTCAACCACATATTTACAAACACCGGGAACCCTCTTAATGCAAAAAGTCTTGTCACTTTGTTAGCAACCAGTTTGAATTCTTTTAAGAAGAACTTAACTAAAATTCAAAGAAAAAAACCACACAAACACACGCACACACACATCCATATCTATAGAATTTGTGTATTGAACATAGCTGTCTTCTGTTTGCCTATGAACTTAGCAAAGAATTTATTTGAACTTGAATCTGAACAGAATCCTGTGACCCAAGAACATGCAAATGGGATAGGATAGGAGTAATGGTGATGAGGAAAAAAATAAAAAGACCTGCTGCTTGTGCAGCCAAATAAGTTTAAAAAGTGAAAACATGAACCATGGCCATAAAGTTTTGGTAGAGCATTTTTTTTTTCATTCTTACAGCTGAAATGTACAATAAACTTTAAAATTTTTAGGATTTCTTTATTTTTTTCCCCCCAGAAAACCTAGAACTACTTTGGACAATACACATGCTGTTGGGCTAAATATAAATAAAATGTACAATAACCACATCATATGCTTGTCTATATATCTACAATTACATACACACACACACACATACATACATACATACATGCACACATACACATAATACATATATATATCTGTGTGTATTTAGATGTATGTGCATGTTTGTGTGCATGTGTGAATATTTGAATGCACATGTAAGTGTGCTTGTTTGTATGTGTGCATGTGCATGTGTGTGTGTGTGTGTGGTGTGTGTGTGTGTGAGAGCTTTCTTGCATTCATTGATATGTTCCCTCAAAGTTGTCTTTTTTTAAGGCTTTATGACCATTTCTTTTACTGCAAATTACTTTTATTTATTTATTTATTTACTTTGTTTTCTGAAGTTAGATGTGTTCCTGATTCTAATCAATGACCAATCAATATAAATCAATAACCTATACAACAGAAACCTCACAACACCTCCTGGTTCCTAACAAGACCGAATTGAAGTATAAAGTTATTATTATTATCATTATTATCATTATTACTAACGTTATAATTATTGTTCTTGTTGTTACTACTACTACTACTACTACTACTACTACTACCACTACCACCACCACTACTACTGCAAAATTGTTACAAGGGAGATACAAGGTGGGAGTAAGTGTATATCTCCCTCTTTCTTGCTAACATATGACCAACCAGCTGTTGTCCACTTGGCTAGAATTTCTCTAATTCTCTGACAAGAAGAATTGCTGTCTTTAAGCCCAGCTTTCTGAATTTGATTAAAAACAGATAAATAATAAAGAAATTATGATGGTTAACTTCCAGTTCTAATCCATTCTTATAATCAATTGTGAAATAACCTTAGCAGAAACTCTACATCTAAGCTACATATCCTTACATTAATATCTTCTTGGAGGCAGATATCTTCATCACCATCATTGGATTAACTGAAGAATTAATTTACCTTCAGTAATCAGCCAACAGACTGTGACGAATAGAAGTCTGTAGCAATCAGAGTTTTTAGCCAATTCTTCAGATTTTAAAGCACTTTTGTTGGTGATATTACAACTATGATTTAAAGTATAACGACCTTGTTTTTGTGTATAGAGAGTCTGATGAAGGCCAGCAAGCCCTGACTTCGAAGTCACTGTCACCACTCTTCTTGTGAAAGTACAATAAATATGTATTCTACTAAATGTGTTTATGTGAAGGCACATGGCTCAGTGGTTAGAGTGTTGGGCTCACAATTACGAGGTAGTGAGTTTGGTTCCAAGGCTGGACTGTGTGTTGTGTTCTTGAGTAAGACACTTTATTTTCATGTTACTCCAGTTCACTCAGCTGTAGAAATGAGTTGCAATGTCACAGGTGCCAAGCTGTATCGCCCCTTTGCCTTTCCCTTGAATAACATTGGTCAGTGGTGTGGAGAGGGGAGGCTGGTATGCATAGGCAACTGCTGGTCTTCCATAAACAACGTTGCCCAGACTTGAACCTCAGAGGGGAACTTTCTAGGTGCAATTCCATGGTCATTCATGACCGACGGAAGTCTTTATCCTTCATCTTAATCCTTCAGTTTAATTTGAAATTGTTTTTATAACTGAATAAGAGTTGGTGAGTTGGCAGAACCATTTCACATGCCAAACAAAATGTTTATCAGCATTCTATACATTTTTATGTTCCAAGTTCCAATTCCACTGAAGTCAACTTCACTTTTCAGCCTTTTGGAGTCAAAGAAGTAAGTACTGAGGGGTGATGTAATCAACTGGTCCTCTGCCTTCCAAAACTTTTGTAGCTCAGATGAGTGGAGGCGGAAGGTGACATGCACAAACTGGTGTTGCTATAGTAACCAGTTTGCTTTATATCATTCTTTGCTGTTGCCAATGGCTGGTCTCAGTTTGTTGATGAAGTGGGCCTCCATGATTCTGAGATGATCTCTGAAGTGTTGAATAGCCTTGATGGATACCTTGATTGGCTTGGATCAAAGAGAACAAGGAATTTTGGTTAAATGAATAACTAAGAATGGCTGTGACTGGTTTTGAACTTTTGATTACTGGACAAAATCTTAAACCCAGTTGTTTGCTGCTGCCCCACAATCACAATATAAAATGTAGAGGGGCGTGTTCTAAGAGGCACAGGCATGTGTGGTCCAACATATGTTTGCTTCCCAAGCACATGGTCTTGAGTTCAGTCTCCATGTGTGACACTTTGGAAAAGTGTCTTCTACACACACAAACACACACACACACATACACACACACATATACAAGAGGCTTCTTTCAGTTTCTGTCTATCGAATTCACTCCCAAAGCTTTGTTTGGCCCAGGGCTACAATAGAAGACACTTGCCACACAGTGAGACTGAACCCAGAACCATGAGGTCGGGAAGCAAACTTCTTACCACAAAGCCATGCCTGCATCTATATATATATATATATATATATATATATATATATCATCATCATCATCATCATCATTTAGCGTCCGTTTTCCATGCTAGCATGGGTTGGACGGTTCTACTGGGGTCTGTGAAGCCAGAAGGCTTCATCAGGCCCAGTCAAATCTGGCAGTGTTTCTACGGCTGGATGCCCTTCCTAACGCCACCACTCCGTGAGTGTAGTGGGTGCTTTTTACGTGCCACCCGCACTGGTGCCAGACAGAGCTGGCAAACGGCCACGAACGGATGGTGCTTTTTATGTGCCACCGGCACGAGGGCCAGGCGAGGCTGGCAACGGACACGAAACGGGGCGGTGCTGGCAACGGTCGCGAAACGGAAAGTTCTCTTACATGCCACCGGCACTGGTAACACATCTGCAATTTCCATTGATCGATTTCGATTCTGATCCTCACTTGCCTCAATGGGTCTTCACAAGCAGGGTTTCGACATGCCACCGGCACTGGTAGCACATCCGCAATTTCCATTGATCGATTTCGATTCTGATCCTCACTTGCCTCAACACGTCTTCACAATATATATATATATATATATATATATATATATAGGTAAACACCTTCAAACTCGGGTCCGTGTGTATCATGAGTTGAAGACGGGGAGGATGACTCCCCTTCACAAATACTGAGAGGACACAGATAGTGTGTCTATAGCCAGCTGGAGGAGATATCTTCCTGGGGCTACAAACTACAGTAGCATCCACCCTTAGGGGTTAGCCATATTCAAATGGCAAATATGCGTCACGATGTGTTACCGCTACTGTTTATAACTCGCTCTGAGATTTATCATTATATATATATATATATACATATATACATATGTATATATATATGTGTGTGTGTATAACTGTCACAAGAAGAGGAATGACTGATTTTGAAGTTTCACTCTGTTAACTTTTAAAGCCACTGTCACCCTTCTTCTTGCAAAAGAAGATTTAAGAGGAAGTCTACAAAAAAGTATTGTGTAATGCTGCAGTTTAATGTCACATTGTTTTTATAATAACTTGACATAAAAATAATCTTTAATATTTATGTGTGTATGCTTATAAATATATATATATATATATATATATATATACATACATAAATGTAGAATATTGGAATGAGTGCTCAACATCACATTGGTAGATAAATAATTTCTTTATTTGTGAATTAAGGCTACCATTGGTTTCATGTTAAGAAGAATAGGAGAACATCCAAGTATTTTAATTTTTCAAGCTGATCACATGGAGAAAGGCGTTTTTGGAAGATTGTTTTCCAAAATGGAGGCAGAAACTTTTCTCCATGTGATCGGCTTGAAAAATTGTTAAGATACTTGGATAGTTTCCGATTCTTCTTAACATGAAACCAAAGGTAACTTTAATTCACAAAAAAAGAATATATATCTGTAAATGTAATATGTGAAAATTATTCTGTAGCCATGATAAAACTCCAAGTTTTGGATACCGAGGTGGAAATCCACGCCGCTATCTCTTCAGTTATCTGGCCACTGGAAAAACTGGGAGTTTTATCATGGCTACCGAATAATTGTCACATATTACATTTACAGATAAATTCCTCTATTTACATAATATCAAGGTCTCTTTCATTCTTTTGTTTTCTTACATTTCTATCAATATATATATATATATAGTTAATCCAAACAAGAAAACAAAAAAACACAATAACGCAAGGACATGGAACAAATAAAGTATTATTGGACGCTCAGGAAAGAAGGGAAGAAGGAGGGTTTAACGTTTTGAGCGAAGCTCTTCGTCGGAAACATAGGAGAAGGAAAGATCCCGAGAAGGGAAGACAGAGGGAAAAAAATCGCCGGTGGTACTCACGAGATCACATACTGAAATATATATATAAACATACACACACACACAGGCATACATACATATATAGTTTTAAAAAATCCTTGTAGCATGCTATGCAAAGCTTGTCCACAGTTATTGGTTACCTGGTGGTATCATACAGCAGAATTGCTATTGCTACTGGATATACATCAGGAATTTCATAGCATTTGTAGAGTTTATATAAGTAGACAACTAATAGGAAATGGACTGAATGACATTGTTTATTTAGAATCACTACAATTGTTTCCTTTAATGGATGATAGGGATTACACAATATGTTAATTATGTCATTGCACCAGTGCATTACGAGTGTAAAAATGGGTTGAAATGGTTGCAGTGATTTTAAATAAAGAATGTCGTTCAATCCATTTTCTATTAGTCATCTGCTTATCTATCTAGCTATCTATCTATATGTATACACATATCAAGAGAGAGAGAGAGAGAAAGAAAGAGAGAGGAAGAGAGAGAAAGAAAGAGAGAGAGAGGAAGAGAGAGAGAAAGAGAGAGAGAAAGAGAGAGAGGGGAAGAGAGAGAGAGAGAAAGAGAGATAGATAGATAAGATAGGTAGGTAGATAAATAGACAGACAGATAGATAGATAGATAGATAGATAGATAGATAGATAGATAGATAGATAGATAGATAGATAGATAAATAGATAGATAGATAGAAAGATAGATAGAGAGGTAGGTAGGTGGGTATGTAGATAAATGGACAATTAGACAGACAGATAGATAGATAGACAGATAGATAGACAGACAGACAGACAGATAGATAGACAGACAAATAGATAGATTTGTATACGTGTGTGAGTGTGTGTTTGAGTTTCTTTGTTTTGACCTCATGCAATAATTGTAAACAAGTGTCACTCTCATACAAGTGGAGTCATCTGTTTGTAGTCTGCCATGGAAACATATCTGGCCAAAGGGAAATATAATTTTACTTTAGAAACAGATAAATGTTGGTGGCAGGAAATGCATCCATCTGTAGAAAATATGCTTCAACATCTAACCCATGCAAGCATGGAAAATTGGACATGAAGATGATGATGAGGAGGAGGGGGAGGAGGATGAATATGATTATCTTCCTAAAATTCAATTCAGTTGAAGAAACTTTTAAAAATAAAAGTGTGTGTGTGTGTGTGTGTGTGGAGGGGGTAGACCTAACCATGTGATATTACAGATAAATTTACAAAGCTTTTGAAATGACAAATGTTTTGTGTAGCAAAAAGAGATTATATTGAGTGGTAATCAATAGATTTTCATTTCATTTCATATTCTACACACAGTTATAACCCCAACCCACATATATATACACACACATTTATATTTCACATATACACACACACACATACATACATATATACATATATATATATATACATATACATATATATATATATATACATACATATATATACATATATATACATACATACATATATATACATATATATACATATATATATATATATACATACATATATATACATATATATATATACATACATATATATATATATACATATATATACATATATATATATATACATACATATATATACATATATATATATATATACACACATGTACTATACATGCACACACGTATACATGATTATAATACACATTGTTTTATTTCAAATTTTACTTATTAACTAACAAATGTGTATACATTACAGACGCATTCATATAATATACATACATGCTGTGTATGTGTGTGTGTGTGGCATTGAGGGTAACACGCCAAGTATATTACCAATAGAGATAAACAAACATCTAATACATTAGTTTTTCCAGTTCCAGTGAATTTCGCTACTTCTATACAGACGTACATTAAAAGAAGTTACTCGGCCAACGTCATACTGGTGTCTGCCTGTCCAGACTGCGATATGCAACAATACTCTCTGACACATTAAGCGAAACCAATTACATTTACACTTTGTAGTAGCCAACAACAACAACAACAGCAACAACAATTACTACTATAATATCTTACCAACCAAACAATACTGAGCTTGCTTTTTTTCATTAAATTCTTACCCCTCACTAACCCTGACCCTTCCTTTCTATGTTCCTGTCTCCCCTACCACCACCACCATCATCCTCATCATCCTCATCGCCATCATCATCATCTCCTCTATTGCTAGCACTTCACTGCATATCTAAAAGTTTGCCCTGCCTGGAGCCATGCTGTTTAAGCTGCACAGCCACAGGAACATCCCGACCTCCTCACAAGTAATAACATCCATTCTAAAGCAGCCGCAACCCGTTTTTCTATTCTTTAGGAATAAATTTTGGCAGATAAGGAATGAAAAGGAAGAGAAGGAGATAAAGAAGAAGGAGAGGAAGAGGAAGCTTGAGAAAAAAGAAAAAGAGGAGAAAAGGAAAATGAAAACCATAATGAAGTCTCGAGGAAGCACACAGTGTGACTGCGTTGATTTTTCATGTGTTGTTGGTTAAAAGTTTCGGTAAACAAAACATGGGCTTGGAATCGTTGGCTGTAATTCTGAAGAGTTTGGATTAAAGTTAAGATTTCCTACATAATGATATAACACACAGTCAATCAAAGTCGCAAACAAACCATAAATAAATGTTACTTTGAAATACTTATTCAGAATTAAACTATGACCACTGTGAATAGTCATTGGGGAGGGTGGGGGATGGGGGGGGGGGCAGAGGGAGCGAGAGAGAGATGGAATTGGTGGCTGCAAAGCATTTGATATTAAATGTTCTGTTTGTCTTTGATTTTTGCCTCAAAGTGATTGAAGCTGTGAATTACTTTAATGAAAAAAAGGATACAAAAATAAAAACTAACAAAAAGAAACAAAACAAATAAAGAAAAACAAAAGAAAATTTTTCAGCAAAATGGGAAAATTTTTGCTGACTCTTCCCCCCATTCCCTTGAATGCTAGCTAAGCCCTTCTCATTCTCTCTCCTACATTTATGTCCTTCTCAAATGGATTTCTTTGTAAATGAAGAGGACTGGAAGGAGAATATATTTAGTTAAATTGCACTCCCCCCCCCCCACACACACACGTAATTCTCTTACTGATAATTATTTTATTGGAAGAATTAAGACAAAGTTGTATTCAACAAAGATTGAACTTCCAAAGCAGAGATAAGCAATGAAATATTTCCTAGTCATTGAGCAGAGTGAATTACTGATTTCCCTGAAAATTCGTTATGACCAGGTGGCCTTCAAATCAAAGGTGATTGAGGTAACAAGTTAATTAACTTGTAGAAAGAGTAAAAAACAAAACAAAAAAAGTTTAAATACTTACACCACTTGCAGATATAATGGCTTCAGTACCAGGAATGTAGGCCAAATGGGTAACAAAGCTGCAAAAAGAATATCAGGGAATTATTATTATTATGATTATTATTATTATTTAATCAGCATGTTTGTTACAATCACTGGCCGAGACACACCCAGCATCCTAAGGTGAGTGATGGATAAGAGATGTTACAGTATGACTGAAAGCTTGAGGAGGGGAAGAAGTAGCAGGGGCAACAGCAAAGTATCTTTATGTAAAACAACACATATATTTAAATTGATAGGGTTTTTATAAGGATGTGGGCAGTACTTGTCAGCACAATCTTTTAGGCTTCTCTGAGACACAGTTCCTCTGGGATCTTGTTTCTGACATACTTTTTTTCATACTTAGGGCACCCACAATATTATTATAGTTATTCCTTCGTAACACAGCATAAGTAAAAATGCACCGGAGTCTTTAGTCACCTGTCAAGTCACAACAAAGACCTCAAACAGATAATACTTTCCATAAGATGTGTGCTGTGCCCAATAAGGCTGCTTTTTGCAAGACATCAATCTTGCATATAATTTCCAGTTGCCTTAAGAAGTTTTGAAGTTTCAATGGGATTGAGCCCAATGCTCCAATCACCACTGCTATCACTTTCACATTACCCTCTCACATTCCATACAGTCTTGCCATTTCCACTTTCAATTCGGAGTACTTGGTGATTTTTTCAACCTCTTTACTCACAACATTCATGTCATTTGGTATAGCTACATCAATGATCTGACAGTGTTTGTCTCTTATATTCAAAATGACAATATCCAACCGACAGTGTTCAATTACACGATTCATCTGAAAATCACAGTCCCAGAGTATCATTACTTTACCATCCTCCTGCATAACTTTACTCGGTACATGCTCATACCAGTTCTCTGTTACTTCATGTTGGTATTTAGGGCGTAAGAGCCAATGAAGATATACATACTTTATTGTGGTGGTGCTTGTATTCTTTTCATGCAAGGCTCTAACATCCACTTATTATTATTATTATTATTATTATTATATTATTATTATTATTACGTAAAAAGCACCCACTACTCTCAGAGTGGTTGGCGTTAGGAAGGGCATCCAGCTGTAGAAACTCTGCCAAATCAAGATTGGAGCCTGGTGTAACCATCTGGTTCGCCAGCCCTCAGTCAAAATCGTCCAACCCATGCTAGCATGGAAAGCGGACGTTAGACGATGATGATGATGATTATTATCATTATTATTATTATTATTATTATTGAATTTCTGAAAGTTTCAGACAAATTTCCACTGCATCACCTGCTACACATCCATGCTACTGAGGTGTGTGCAGCATTGTGTGTTCTTTTTGTTGGTGTTGGGGGAGTACAGACTCTTCTCAGTACTGTATTGCATCTATTATGGGGTTTGACATGAGTCTTTTGTTGTGTTAGTGTGCATAGTGTGTGTTGTGTGTGTAATGTGAGCTGTGTTCTTCTGATGGGTATCTGACCTGTAGAGTACATGTTGTGGGGGTTTATCTTATTGGATATTCATTATATAGAATATTTCTTGTGTTTGTGGATTGTGCTTTTGAGTTGATATTGTCTTGTGTAGGATGTGGGCTGTTTCTAGCAGTGAATTTCAACAGAAATATGGTAAAAAAAGGGTTATGAGAGTCAGGTCTTCATATGACAACAATTTGCTCAATTCACAAGATTTTGTAAAATAATTCTTGCATGGTAAAATATAAGCAGTTCACAGAAAATCTTCTCAACAAATATCCAGAAAAACTTGATTAAAAGAGTTAATTAGCTCTAATTATTATAAGTTCCACC
Organism: Octopus sinensis; assembly: GCF_006345805.1. NCBI lineage: Eukaryota > Metazoa > Mollusca > Cephalopoda > Octopoda > Octopodidae > Octopus > Octopus sinensis. Next base: position 22,468,062 of record NC_043012.1, read on the forward strand.
AAATGATAAATGAAATGTCAACAGTTGGAGTTTTACAATATTTGATGGCATAAAAGATGTATGGGCGTATTAGATGCACCCCACAATTTCAGGAGAATATTTTTTTAGTGCATTAACCACTTAGCAATTAAATCAGCCACATCTGGTCAAAATATTCTCCCTGTTTTATGCTCAAGCTGGTCAGATCTGGCCTTTCACACCTACCCAACAATAAGAGTCTAAAAATAAACAATAATATCATCAAAATTTCAAAGGTGCAAGTTAATGCATGATTAATTAAAAAAAAAACAATGTGAATAAATAAACATTACATTTGACAGAATAATCTGAAGGCTTAAGGGTTCAAGCATGCAACAGAGGCCCAAATTTAAATATAAGACCTGGGGTGGATTTTGTGAACCTTTTTTTGGGTCGGGGAGTGCATCTTTTATGCCATCAAATACGGTAATATCACATTGCATTGCTGTCACTTGCAAGTGAATTTGACTTCTCTAATTATTTGAGATACTGATATAATCGCTAGTTGATATCAACACCCTCTTGGCTCTCCCACCCTTGGAAATTTACAACATTGTATTGTTCTAAAAACTCATCACTGTTTGAGGATTGGTCGCATGAAATCCTGAGCAACAGTTTGTAATGTCTTTCTGCTTCAAGAAAATATTATTTTATTCGTTTCGTATTTAAGAAACTATCTTTTCACCCTCTTTTGCACATATGAGGTCACACATGTGTACCTATAACTATCACTCTCTCTCTATCAATCAATCAATCAATCAATCAATCAAATATATATATTATAGAATCAGGAAATGGGTTACAAGTAAATACTACAATGTATTTACATCCCATGCTCTAATAACCCTTTTTACTATAGGCACAAGGCCTGGATTTTGTGAGGAGGGGGATTGTTGATTACATTGACTCCAGTGTTTCCCTGGTACCTAATTTATCAATCCAGAAAGGATGAAAGGCAAAGTCGACCTTGGTGGAATTTGAACTCAGGACGTAGTGATGAGTGAAATACCACTAAGCATTTCGTCCAGCGTGCTAACGGTTCTGCCAGCTCACCAATTGACTCCATGCTCTAATAATGATTTCAGATTTTGGCACAAAGTCAGCAGTTTTGAGGAAGGGGCTAAATCAGTCGACCTCAGTATGAAACTGGTACTTATTTCGTACACTCTGAAAGAATGAAAGGCAAAGGTGACTACAATGGAATTTGAACTTGGAATGAAAAGATGGACAAAATGCCATGAAGCATTTTGCTCAGCACGCCAGTGATTCTACCATCTCGCTGCCTTAACACCATGTTGTAATGATAACCTCTGATTTAAGAGAAACAACAACAACAAACAAAAAAAAAAACAAGTTCCTAAAACAAAGTAAAGACAAACCTTGAGTTTCTGACTGAAATTGAACTATGTTTCTCTTTCAGAATAAAGTTAGTTAGAAACTTTTAATTCTGTATATTGTATAAGGGGAAAAAAATACAGCAAAGGAAAGGAAAAGTTTATATAAAATTGTATACAACAAAAAATATGCAGAAAGTTGTCACAAGTGTTTTGACTAAAACATGAAAGACAAACAGCTAATGTATATATTATTGTATTGTCAATTATATGTGTGTGTGTGCACGTGTGTACATATATGCATATATATATATATATATATATATATATATATATATATATATATACATACATTTATTTGTATGTATGTATATATATAGATATATATATATAATTGTATACATATACATATATAAGCCATTCATATATATATATATATATATATATATATATATATAGATAGATAGATAGTTAGATAGAAAGATATACATATATGTATAGTATATATAATATATATATATACATATCTAATACATGTATATATAATTTATAAATATATAATAGATTTACATATATGCATATATATGTGTGTATATATATATATATATATATATATATATATATATATATGTATAAATAAATAAAATAATACATATCTGTATACACACAAGCATAAACACCCACATATATAATTTCTACACCTTTTCTTGTCCTTTTGTTTGTCTCAATATTTCTTTGCTTTTTAAACTTTTCTCTTATTTGTTTTACTTTCTTTAAAGTAGCATGTGCATGTGTATGTGTGTGTGTGTGTGTGTGTGTGTGTGTGTGTGTGTTTCCCTTTGTATATTGCATCACTGATTGGTCTTCTTTTCAGGTTCAGAATGTTTTTGTGCTGAAGGGTAAAATATCTGTCATTTACCATTGTTAAAAAACAATGGAATTGTTCTATCAAGAATACTGAGTGCTAAGTAGTAGTGGTGCCAAAAATGGTAAATAAAAAAAGAAAAAAGACAAACATTTTAGTTAGATAAAAATTTTAAAAAAGCACAGAATTTATACAAAAGTATATAAAAGTAATTTTACAAAAAAAAAAAGGTTAAAAATGTAAATTTAATGAAAGGAAAGAAAAGCAAGATGTTAAGAATCTTGCTGATATTAGAAAATGTTGAAGAAGAAAATGGAAGGACTTAAGATCCTGTAGACGGGAAGAACAAAACTACCTTACTACAACTTCTACTGCTGGTACTACCATTTTTGAACAACGATCATAATAATCCTTTGTAGAAAAGGTACAAAGCCTGAAATTTGTATGGAGGGGTATAGGCAATTGCATCGACCCCAGTATGTGTTGTTGTTGTTTGTTCCTTCTTGAGCCATGCCTGGCTCATAAGGACCGGTTTTCTGGTTTAATTGGTGTATAGGTTCCCCACCTGGACAGGACGCCGGTCTGTCACAGGTGAGCTGCTAGTCACAGGAGGAAAGAGTCGGAGGAAGTTGTGGTGAAAGAGTCCGCAGAGGTTTGCCATTACCTTCTGCTGGAGCCATGTGGAGCTTTGATTTTTCACTCATAAACACACACATCGCTCAATCTGAGATTCGAACCCACAATCCCTCGACTGTGAGTCCGCTGCTCTAACCACTAGGCTATGTACATCCACCCCCAGTATTTAACTGGTACTTATTCTATCGACCCCAAAAGGCAGAATTTGAACTCAGAATGTAACAATGGATGAAATACCACAAAGCATTTTGTCTGGCATGCTAACAATTCCACCAGCTGACCATCTTAATAATAATAATAATAATAATAATAATAATAATAATCATAATAATAATAATAATAAGATAATGATAATCGTTTCTACTTAGCCTGAAATTTGTGTATGGTGGGGGATAATTCATGGCATTTAATTTGAAAAGATGAAAGGCAAAGTCAACTCTGGCAGAATTTGAAATCAGAATGTAAAAAAACTGGAAGAAATGGCATAGAGAAAATTTTCCAACATGATTCTTCTTACTGCCTTAATGTGTCCAGCCCACTTATGCATGCCTTTCCTCCCTTGGACACACAAAGACCTGTTGAGGCAAGCGAAGTCGATATCGAACCTCATCCGACGACAGGCACCTATGCCTACCCCCCTTTGCTTGCGAAGACCTGTTGGGGCAAGTGAAAGCGAAATCGAAATCGGAATCGAAATTGAACCAATCCTATGACTGGCACCCAGCAGATGCCAGGACCCATGGACTGGAGATATGTAAAAAGCACTATCCAAATCATGGCCGATGCCAGCGCCGCTTCGACTGGCTTCCGTGTCGATGGCACGTAAAAAGCACCATCCGAATCATGGCCGAAGCCAGTGCCGCCTTGACTGGCTTCCGTGCAGGTGGCACGTAAAATGCACCAATCCAACCGTGGCCGATGCCAGCCTCGCCTGGCACCAGTGCAGGTGGCACGTAAAAAGCACCCACTACACTCACGGAGTGGTTGGCGTTAGGAAGGGCATCCAGCTGTAGAAACATTGCTAGATAAGACCGGAGCCTGGTGCAGCCTTCTGGCTTCCCAGATCCCCGGTCGAACCGTCCAACCCATGCTAGCATGGAGAACGGACGTTAAACGATGATGATGATGACAACAACAACAACAATAATAATAATAGCAATGACAATGACAATGATAATATTGTTATATTTCGGGATGGTCATTTTTATTTTCTTACCAAATAACCACACGCACTAATATATTTGTTCTTCATTTGTTTATTATTGTTTTTATTTTATGTCCATTGTCCAGAAATCTTTCGTCACACAACTTGTGACCTCTTCAGTGACTTTCCATCCCATGTGTCTCTTTCTGATATTGAAAATGGTTTCTAATTTGGCCACCAATTTTCCATGTCTACCATCAACCTCAGTACTTGATTTCAGGGGAGATGATGGGTAAAGTTGACCATTATATATATATATAGGTACACACACACACATATATATATATATGTATGGAGGTATTTACATATATGTATATTGTATATATACATATACATACACATGTATATGTATATATATATATATATATATATATATATGTGGGTATATATGTCTTGTTGTTAAAAGCACAAAATAGGGAGTAATATCACAATCAACAACTGACGAGGGGTTAGACTTCCTGTGGCATTTTGTCCTGTACTTATCTCTTGTTGTATGTTTATGCATTCTTCACTCGTAGGTGGTGTCCTGTTCTTAATGTGTATTTCTTCATTTATATATATATATATACATATATATATATACACATACATACACAGATAAATGTGAATAAATATTGAAATAGCAGGTCCATACTGGCCTTCATGATATCAACTCACCCCTTGCACTGTTGATAAACTAAACTCATCTGCCATTAGCCTATTACAAAAAGCTTCTTGAGTAGCTAAATGTCTCTCTCCATCTACGCTAAGGATACACTTTCAACATACAAAGCATTTGTAAGTGGATTTGCTGGATGAGGTACGAAGCTAATACTGAGAAAGACAAGTGTCTCCTCGGAAAATTCTATTCTTAAATTTTGGTTCTCACCTCTACCTTGCCATCCAAAAATTTTGTTGAGTTTAGAAATGCAATTCAGTAAAAACAGAGATTTGGCAGAAATGCTCGACACTGACAGTAAAATGATGGCATATTTTTGATCTGAAATATTCCACAGAAATGCATATATATCTAGAGACATTTTATATGCCACTGACCAAATATTATACAAGTTTCATATACTTTTTTGGTAGACTGTTATACCGATGCTGTCATTAAAATTAATATGAAACACAAATTTAACAAAATTCTAATATATACATTTATTAAAGGCATTTATGGTGATGTGAGTGTGTGTGTATGAATATACATGTACATATATGTATGCATATATATATATATATATACACACACACATACATACACATGTTAACATCTACACACATATAAATATATGTCTATAAATACAATATATATATGTGTGTGTGTTCATGTGTACACAAATCTGTAGAAGCTATATATATATATATATATATATATATATATATGTAACACATGTCCTTGTGGAAGCTGTTGTGTGCGGCTGAAGAAGGCCACAGACATACATTATGCATTGTTATAAATCTGTCTAATAAAGGCCCGAAACATATGTACCGCTGAATCCTTCGCATCATGTATTTATTTTATTTTGATCAATTTACTCCACCACCTACACCACCAAACGGTATACACAGGTGCTTATAATTATCAAGTACTCACCCCGAATTTCTATATATATATATATATATATATATAAAATATATATATTTGCACACACACACTATTTATGCATTATATATATTTATAAATATGCAGAGAGAGAGAGAGAGAGAGAGAGAGACAGAGACAGAGAAGAAAAGAAAGAGAGAAATAGAGAGACAAACATATAGATAGATAAAAAGATAGACTGTTATGTAGATTGATGCACACTTAAGTCATGTTTGGGTTGTGGAAAATTTCCTAAAGTAAGGAAAATATATAAAACGTGGTGTATATATTTTATTAGAAGCTGAAGCTGTATGTTTTATATTTCTGATTGTTCAAACTACTGAAATAAGAAAGTAGCATGACAATATATAAGCAAAAATATTGAGAAGCACATCGAAGTATGATAGTGAACAGTACATCAACATTTGATTGGTGCTCCAAAAATGTTACGCAAACCATCACACATACAACTGTTTAGTACCATTCACAGAACACATGATATTTGCATTCAATCACATGACAAAATGTAATCTTTTCATCTGCCCAGGAGTAAGTACAAAAACAAAGAAGTGAGCAGAGGAAGAGGCTCTTATTAATGAACTTTTAGAATTAATGAAAATTTATCACTTTTAACTTTTACTTGCTTCAGTCATTGGACTGCAACCATGCTTTAGCTGTGCTTTGAGGAATTTAGTGGAACAAACTGACCCCAGGACTTATGTTTTAAAGTATGGTACTAATTGTATCTGTTTCTTCTTTGCTGCCACTGGCTGCCAGACATAAACATAAAGCCATAATGACATAAATATATACCTGGACTGGCTCTTGTGCAGGTAGCACATAAAAAACACCATTTGAGCCAGTTCCGCTGGACTGGCTCCTGTGCAGATGGCATGTAAAAGTCACCATTTGAGTGAGGCTGTTGCCAGTACTGCCTGACTGGCCCTTGTGCTGGTGGCACATAAAAGCACCCACTACACTCTCGGAGTGGTTGGCATTAGGAAGAGCATCCAGCTGAAGAAACTCAGCCAGATCAGACTGGAGCCTGTTGCAGCCATCTGGCTCGCCAGTCCTCAGTCAAACCGTCCAACCCACGCCAGCATGGAAAACAGATGTTAAACGATGATGATGATGATGATGATACAATGAACATTTTTCAGTTTCCATCTACCATATCCATTCACAGGACTTTAGTCGGTCTGGGGTTATAGTGAAAGATACTTCCCTAAGGTGTGACTGAACCCAGGACCATGTGACTGTGTTGTCTGGTAGGCACCTAAATAATTTATAGATTTTACTCTAAAAATGGATTGTATAAGCTTTTAACAGTGAAAATGTTTTGTATGATCTTAACAATTTTTTAAAGCTCTCCTGAAGTCTAGTGCCTATGGAAAATACTTATAACTGTTTCTTTATTACCCATAAGGGGCTAAACATAGAGAGTACAAACAAGGACAGGCAAACAGATTAAGTCGATTATCGACCCCAGTGCGTAACTGGTACTTAATTTATCGACCCCGAAAGGATGAAAGGCAAAGTCAACCTTGGCGGAATTTGAACTCAGAACGTAACAGCAGATGAAATACGGCTACGCATTTCGCCCGGCGTGCTAACGATTCTGCCAGCTCACCGCTTATAACGTTTAGCAAAACATACACCAATAAGTACACATCATATACATTTACGCATATACATACATATATTTATGTGTGTGTGTTTGTATGTGTATGAACACACACGTAGACATGCATACATACAGACACACACAGACACACAAACACACACATATATATATATGTAGATATATATATGAAGATATATGTAGATATATATACATACACACACACACAATCATATATATATATATATAGAGAGAGAGAGAGATGAATGCATATATGTATATAAACATATAGATGTACACACAGACATATATATTCATATATTACTACCAAAATGGCAAGATCAAATTTGCTGCTGGAAAGTTTCAAGTAAGCCTATTCTGCCATTAGATCTGCAACCCATCACATAAGCCGTATACATAACATAATGCCAGGAATGATTGTAAGCCTAAGCATCAAACTGTGTGTAAGTTCTGGGAATTATAATTAATGGTGACACCTGGTTTCATGCGCGTATTAATAAAGATGGTAACAACATGGAAATGACTGCAGGATGTTTTGCAGAAAGCACGATGAACAAATGAATCTGATTTTGGTTCTGTGCAAAGCTTTTGTTGTTTGTTGCCCCTGACCAAGAGAAGGAGAAAGTTTACATCGGTAGCATTCTGGTTGGAACCAGTAAAAGTGTAAAAGACACACACACACACACATACACATAAATACGTGTGCATGCATGTGTGTGTCTGTATAGATAGATATACATATACAAACACAATAAATCACACATGTGTACATTAATACACACTCTTTACTCTTTTACTTGTTTCAGTCATTTGACTGCGGCCATGCCGGAGCACCGCCTTTAATCGAGCAATTCGATCCCGGGACTTATTCTTTTTGTAAGCCCAGTACTTATTCTATCGGTCTCTTTTGCCGAACCACTAAGTAACGGGGACATAAACACACCAGCATCGGTTGTCAAGCAATGCTAGGGGACAAACACAGACACAAAAACACACACACGCATATATATATATATACATATATACGACGGGCTTCTTTCAGTTTCTGTCTACCAAATCCACTCCCAAGGCTTTGGTCGGCCCGAGGCTATAGTAGAAGACACTTGCCCAAGGTGCCACGCAGTGGGACTGAACCCGGAACCATGTGGTTGGTTAGCAAGCTACTTACCACAAAGCCACTCCTGTATACATCCATACATTTGTATATACACACACATATATGCTTCTCCTCCAAGCCTCTGTTTAGGCAGGTCAGTCTAGGTTTCTTTGGGTTGCACAAGACAGTTTCATTCTGAGAGTACTTGCACTGTAATTCTTCTCCAAGTGTTTTTACTCCCATTTTTGAGTAAGCATGGAATGTACTCATTTCTTTATTATTATTTCTTTACTCAAATTGGTGAACTGGAAGGAACATTAGCACACCAGACAAAATGCTTAGCAGTATTTCATCTGTCTTTATGTTCTGAATGTAAATTCCACTGAGGTCGACTTTGCCTTTCATCCTTTTGGGGTTTATAGATTAAGGACCAGTTGTATACTGGGGTTGATCTAATCAACTGGTCCCCTCCCCCAAAATTTCGGGCCTTGTGCTCAGAGTAGGAAAGAATAAACACACACTCATCATCATCATCCTTTAACATCCATGTTCCCTATTGGCATATGTTGGACATTTTGACTGGATCCATGTCCCATGTCTGCTTTGGCATGGCTCCTCCAACAGCTGGATGCCCTTCCTAATGCCAACTACTTTACAGCATGAGCTGGTATCCCTTTAAAGCGCCAATGATTTTCTTTGATTGAGTGGGCAATTACAGCAGAGTGGGAAGTGCCATTATACTAAGAGATGAGAAAAGAGGATAATGGCACATCTCTCTCTACCCTACTAACATGAAGGGCATCTCAGTGCTGGTGCCATGGAAAAAGCAAAAAGCAACCAAGGCATGCTGTTACGTGGTTGGAGTTAGGAATGAATGCAAGTCAGAAAAAATATGCACTCATATATTTGTCAATATGGTGGATATATAAATGAAAACATACAGGATTATAGACCCATTTCAGCTGATCCTACCCATTGGTTTTGTTTACCAGTCAGTAACACCAATTGGTAAGATCAGTTGAAATGGATCTATAATATGATTCTGATTAATACACCCACTCTATTCCCAAATACATGAATGCAAATTTTTTTCTCACTTATGGATTCTTAGATGGATATATATATATATATATATATATAAATACAAAATGGGACAAGAACGCAAAACATTCAGAAGATGATACAAAAAACACGGACGGGTCATTCAATCTTCAGTCAAGAAGCGGATCATCCTCGCAATTTCAGCTGATTAATCTTGATATATTTATATATATATATATATTGTTGGAATTTACAAAAAAACAAAACAAAACAAAAGATGACGAATACGGTGTGTAAACAACAAACAGATATATTAAACTAATACATCTGTTTGCTGTTTGCACACCCGTCTTTACACACATGCTCAGGAAGTCAGAAAGTGTTTTACATTTCAAGTCTACGCTCTTCAACAGAAAAGAACACAGAACAAAGGTTTAGTGGCAAGCGATCAATCATGGCAAGTATATCTATATATTTAATATGTATAAATATATATATTATATATATATATATATATATATACACACACATATATATAGTATATATATATATATATATATATATTATATATATATATACATATACATATACATATATATATATATACATATATATATATATTATACATATACATATATATATATATACATATACACACATATATATATATATAATATATATATATATATACATACATATATATAATCATCATCATCATCATCATCATCATCGTTTAACGTCCGCTTTCCATGCTAGCATGGGTTGGACGGTTCAACTGGGGTCTGGCAAGCTCGAAGGCTGCACCAGGCCAGTCAGATCTGGCAGTGTTTCTACAGCTGGATGCCCTTCCTAACGCCAACCACTCCGTGAGTGTAGTGGGTGCTTTTTACGTGCCACCTGCACTGGTGCCAGGTGAGGCTGGCATCGGCCACGGTCGGATTGGTGCATTTTACGTGCCACCTGCACGGAAGCCAGTCGAGGCGGCACTGGCTTCGGCCTATATATATATTATATATGTATGTGTGTGTATATATATATATATATATATATATATATATATATATATATATATATATATACTCACACAAAAATCATAATTGATAAATAATTAAATTATAAATCATGTGCTTTGTTGTGTTTTGCTATGCACATGATCCCTTGGTTGATGGGAAAACTGTCTTGAACGAAAGGAGCCCAAGGTGCAAAAAAAGATTAGAGACAACTGGTGCACAAAACTACATTTTTTCTTATCATATATTGGGGTAGGCAAATCAAAAAGAGAACTAGTGGACAGCAGAAGAATACAGAATAAGAGTTAAGAAAGTTAGGTCTCATAATAATTGACCCATTCTTTAAGTTAATTAATTAAAAAAAACAAACAAAATAATGAATGTTAATGAGTATGTGTAGTTGTGTTTACTGTATGTTTTTTTTTTAGCTTCATGAAAGAAATGACATAGGCCCAAGATATGTGGCACATTGGTGTACTCAAGAAGACCCACCCATCACAGCAGAATTGATAGCCTAAAACCAAAGTGTCGAGAAAAAAACACAGGTGATAGTACCATGTATAAAGCACCCTGTACACTCTGTAAAGTGGTTGGCATTAGGAAGGGCATCCAGCTATGGAAATTATGCCAAACAGAGTATGGGACCCTGTGTGAACCCTAGCCTTGCCAGTTTCTGTCAAACCATCAAACTGTCAAACACATGCCAGCATGGAGAATGGACATTAAAGGTTTATGATGATGATGTCAGTCTTGTGAAAAGGGGGAACTTTGTTTTTTGTAAATATTTATATGTTGATTTATAACCTGTGCTAGCACGGAAAACGGACGTTAAACGATGATGATGATGATGATGAATTTTTATTGTTTGGATATCAACAGATAGCACACACACACACACACACGTATGCACAAACACATTTACATATACTCACACAGACACATGTATATCAGGACAATCACATATAAACACACAGACAATCGCAGTAATTAAAATTAGAATATAGATAAGCTGTATAAATAACACACACACACATATGCACAGACAGACAGAAAGATATATAGATAGATAGATAAACAGATAGATAGATAGACAGACAGAGAGTCAAAAATATGGATAGATAGATAGATAGATAGATAGATAGATAGATAGATAGATAGACAGATAGATAGACAGACAGACAGACAGACAGATAGATAGATAGATAGATAGATAGATAGATAGATAGAAGATAGATAGATAGATTACACATAGAGATATAGATAGACAGACAGACAGACAGATAGATAGATAGATAAATAGATAGATAGATAGATAGATAGATAGATAGATAGATAGATACAGACAGACAAATAAACAGACAGATAGATGGAGAGAGACTGGAAAAGTGAGTGACAAAGAGAAAAATAGAAATCCCTTAAGAACTACTCTCATGCATTTCTATCTCTCTCTCTCTTACTTTTCTTCTTCCTCACACATTGTGCCTACATCTGCAAATCTACACACACACACACACAACACACACACACACACAGGCACATATATATTTTATAAAGTAAAAGAAACCACCCTCCCTCCACTCACCACCACCAGTATTTCTCCCCCACAAAATCCACAAAGCACAGAGCATTGACCTGCCAGTTCTTATACTGGTCAATACTTTTACGTTCAGAAAATTTCTCACCAATTGGTTATAGTACTTCCACCCCCTTACAGGAATCTCTCTTCTCTCACACCCTCAAGCTAATTGCTTCACAACATTCATGTTCTGGGCCTGATTTACTTCCCTTGGCCTATAAAACTGCTTCAGTGCTTCTACTAACATAACTGCTTCAACAATTACACTATGCCCACACACATATATACACACACACAAATAGATAAATATATAAATAGGGTGTGCGTGTGTATATATGTTTATATATAGTGTATATATATATATAGTGTGTATATATATGTTTATTTATAGTGTGTGTATATATATATTATATATATATATATATATATATATATAGTGTGTATATATGTTTATATATATAGTGTGTATATATATATATATATAGTGTGTCTAATGTTTATATTTATATATATATATAGTGTGTATATATGTTTATATATATATGTATATATATATATATTATATATATATATACATAATATATGTATATATATACATTCGATACATATATGTATTTATAACATATTATATATGTATATATACATTCAGATACATATATTGTATACATAATATATATTATATATATATATATCTCAGATACAATATTTGTATACATATATATATATATATATATATATATATATATATAGATATTATATACATACACATTCAGATACATATATTGTATATATATATATATATATAGAATGTAGATAAGGTTATGATCCAAGCTGTGTCCTCATGAAGCACATCTGCATATGTAATGGGAAATAAATAATACCAAATTTTCCCAGTCTTATGTTTTGAGATGCACACACACACATGTACATGTGTGTGTGTGTATATATATATACACATATACATATATATATATGCTATATGTTATGAATGGTGAGCTTGTAAATGTGTGACTGTATTTTCAATATCCAAATTTACATGAATTCACACTTTGCGCTCATAATAGCGTTTAAAGAATGTGCAGCTATAAAAATTATGCAACATATTAAATTGAGACATGCAACTTTTAAATGTATACATGCATTTAGTATTTAAACACATTTAATCATTAGAATTTAAGCAAAGACGTGAGCTGTTATATACCATAGACAACATATAATTATATGCCAGATATGTATATACCATGTATATATATATATATATGCATGTTTAAGCTTACATATTCTGTGAACTTAAAAATGGTCCTGTTGCAGAGTGCAAAATATTCATATGTTTTGAGTGCATCTATGAGTGAGCCCATATATGGAGTGATATTATATAAGACTGGTTATAAAGTTGACCCCTTTTTTTGCCACATTTCTAATGAAATAATAGTGATTTTTGTTTCAATTAATTCAGAAAATAATGAAAACTTTGTGAAATAGTTTTCTCATTATTAAGCTGATGGTGTTTGTAACATTAATTCACATGGAAATTTGATGGAATGATTTAGTTTGGGCTCACTTTAAAATAGGAAGATTTTATGGAAAATCCAAATGTGGTGTTGGTCAGGTTGTCAACAAAAGGGTTTAATGGAACTGGCATATAATCTGTTCTGTCTTCCCCTCCTGTCTATCCATCTCTCTCTCTCTCTCTCTCTCACTCACATTTCATAGATAGACAGATATAAGTGTGTATGTACTTGCTTGTATGTAGCTATTTATTTATACATACATGTAGACATACACACGTATATCTATTTATCAATCTATCTAAATGCACATTTACACACACACACACACACATAAACAAAAATACATACATACGCTTCCTTGTCAATTATTCAATTTCCTATTACACTCTGGACTCACAATCCGTTCTGAAGCAGTATATACATACTGAGTTCTAACACCAGGTTGTTAGTATTGTGCCTAAGTGAAATCTTAAAACACACACACACACAGACATAATATAACATATATATATGTATATATATATATATATTTAAGACACAATAACATAAAGCTCTATATATATAAAATAGAAATATCATTATTTCTAAATCTCTCAAAGAGAAATATTTAGTAACAGTTCTTTAAAGTAAAGACTATTTGCCAACATAATGTGGCTGTCCTGGATAGGACAATTGTTACTGTTGTTTAACCCCAGGAAACAAACATCTCTTTCAGGACTGCCACATTATGTTGGCAAATAGCCTCAATATATATATATATATATATATATATGTGTGTGTGTGTGTGTGTGTATATATATATGTGTGTGTGTGTGTGTATAATATATAAATATATATAGATAGATAGATAAATATATATATATAGATGCACTCACATACACATTTATACATGGTGTTGGACATTGGTCATTTCACAATGATGATTCAGGTGTTCAATCACCAGAATTACCTACTCCTGAATGAACCTGTAAGTGGCTGAGTATTCCAGAGAATAGTGTATGTTTAGCATTATTCTCTGGCACAATCAATGAAACATTGTGTGTGTGTGTGTAATGGGGCCATAACTTTCAAATTACAGGTGAGATTCACCCAACGGGATTCGGTACAGTTTTAATCTACCCAATTTAGACATGAGGCTAAAGAAAATTACATTTACCTAAAGAACCACAAATGGACATCTAACCTAGGACCCCATGGATGCAAAGTAAACTTCTCAGCTATTCAAACATGGCACCTAACACATGCACACACACACACACACACACACACATTTACTATGGTTAGGTGGTTAAGAAGATTTCTTCATAATCCTAGACTTGATCCTAGACTTGATCCTAGACTTGATCTTGCTGTGTGATGCCTTAGGCAAGCATCATTCACTAGAGTCCTGGTCTAGCCAAAATCTGGTGATGGATTTGATAGAGGGAATTAAAAGATATATTATATATATAAATATATATATAATATATATATATATATATATATATATAATAAAGCAGAGGGCTGGTGTGGTAAGAAGCTTAAGAGGCTTGCTTCCTAACCAGATGGTTCCAGGTTCAGTGTCACTGCTGGGCCCCTTGGGCAAGGTCTTCTACTATAGCCTCAGGGCTGACCAAGCTTTGTGAGTGGACTTGGTAAATGGAAACTGAAAGAAGCCCATTATAATATAATATATATATATATATATATATATATATATGCATGTATTTTTGTGTCTGTGTTTGTTCCCCCCCCCCCACCGTTGCTTGACAACCGATGTTGGTGTGATTATGTCCATGTAACTTAACAGTTCGGCAAAAGGACCAATTGAATAAGTACTAGGCTTACAAAGAATAAGTCCTGGGGTCAATTTATTCGACTAAAAGCAGTGCTCCAGCATGGCCACAGTCAAATGACTGAAACAAGTAAAAGAATAAAAGAATAAAAAATGCGTGTGTGTGTGTATACATGTGTATATATATATATATATTATGTATATGTTTGTGTATATATATATATACATAGACATATATATATAATTCTATATATACATTCATACCTCAGTAGTACAAACCACTTTACAATGGATTTTGGAAGCAGCAGACAAAATCTGGAGCAGCTGACTCAATTTGAAAGTGCCATGTGCTTCGGATGGAGTTGAATTTACTGTGTTATAACCTATATTTACAGTATACAGGTATTTGGCACTGTCATATTGGATTGTCTGCTTGATAAACAGAGTACCGTACTCTGTTTATTCCTCTGTCTTCCATAATGTAATTATTGATATTTACCATTCCTAATGTAACCTAACCTTAGTCTATGGACAATCGGCTTCATTGGACTGATGTTCTCTCCTTTTAGTCTGTAGTACCCATGTATGAGTGAGTATATATATGTATATATATATATATATATATATGTGTGTGTTGTGGTGTGTGTGTGTGCATGCATTGTATATATATATACATACACATATACATATATGCGTATGTATATATATATATATATATATATATATATAGTATATATATATATCTTTATATATATATATATGTATATATATATGTATATAGAGTCTCACAGAAACTATGACGAAAGACCGAGATGTCTGGAGATATGCTATGACTTCGAAGACCTGACAAATGAAGTGAGTTCATGGCTTGCGGACGGCCTGCTGTGCTAACCTTGGATCGGAGAGTGACCTGCTGTTCTTGAGGAGACCTATTGGTACATAATAAGAATTCAAAGGGAAATTGTAGTTAAGGCACTTGTACCGGTGACACGTAAAAAGCACCGTCCGAACATGGCAGATGCCAGCGCCACCTGACTGGCGTCCGTGTCGGTGACGCATAAAAGCACCAACCGATTGTGGCCGTTTGCCAACTTTATTTGGCCCCTGTGCCGGTGGCACGTAAAAAAACACCCACTACACTCACAGAGTGGTTGGCATTAGGAAGGGCATCCAGCTGTAGAAACACTGCCAAATCAGAATAGAGCCTGGTGCAGCCTCCATGGCTTACCAGATCCCGGTCGAACCATCCAGCCCATGCTAGCATGGAAAACAGACGTTAAATGATGATGATGATGATGATATATATATATATACATATTTATACATATATATATATATGTTTGTATTAGTATAATGCTTGTGAAGTGAAAAAGTCTTTAACGTTTCGAGCCTATGCTCTTCCACAGAAAGGAAGACAGAAAGAAACAAGGAGAGAAAATAAAGAATGTTAGTAGCTAGCCACTACACATTCTTTATTTCTCTCATTGTTTCTTTCTGTGTTCCTTTCTGGGAAGAGCATAGGCTCGAACGTTAAAGACTTTTCACTTCCCAAGCGTTATACTAATACATTCTGTTATTGTCTCCAACACCTATGTATGTAGTATTTTTATATATATATATATATATATATATTCTTTTACTTGGTTCAGTCATTTGACTTCAGCCATGCTGGAGCACCACCTTAGAGGTTTTTTAGTGGTTAGGTTGTTACAGTCATGGTTCTGAGATTGTGGTTTCAATTCCTAGACTGGGTGGTGTTGTGTGTTATGTTCTTAAACAAAACAGTTCATCTCGCATTGCTCTGCAATCACTTCGACACCTGATGCATGATACACAATGTACACTTGTTCAGACAGCATCGATTTGATGGGGGGACTGGGCTAATGTGTGGCACGAAATTTGATCACGATAAACATATTTATTTGTGCAGGCCTTGTGGCAAAAGCTAAATTCTCATACGCTGTCTTCGACAGGAGTGTCTATCATACATAGTTGTGTGTTCATGTGTGTGTATGTGTATGTATCTATATATATATATATATGTACAGCAAAATTTAGATTCAAATGAATATGGTACTTAAGTTAGATGCACCAGAATTTTGTATGGTGTTATCCATATAAATCCATGGGGTGATTAAAATCAAAATAAGCAACAAGAATAACTTCGGTAATATGGTACGATCGTTTTGCACTACATCATTTTATTAAATGTTGTAAGTATTACAACTGTTTTAAAATGCTTATTTTTCTATATATATATATATATATATGTATATATGTATTTATATAGATGTATGTATATATATATATGTGTGTGTGTGTATGAGTGTGTGTGTATATATGTATATATATATATACTTTTTTTATTAAAACTGCAAAAACATCACAGACAGTTGTGATCAATGGACTTGATCACAACTGTTTGACGAGCAAGGACGTGAAACTCTGAGTAACAGTTTTTGTGATGTTTTTGTAGCTTTTATACAAAAAGCATATTACTCTACCTTTAGTATTCGAGTACTATTTTTTCCACCTTGTTTTGCATTTATGTGCTTACTCATGTATATATATATATATATATATATATATATATTGAAACAAAACTGTCTGGAGATGCAAGCAAAATATACTCAGTAGAATGTATTGGTTATAGAAAGAAAAAAGTGAAAAGAACAAAAAACAAAAAACAAAACCATCAAACCTAAATTTGCATGGACAAACACGGTAGAAAAAAGACTGAATTTCTCTGGAACTTTGCCATAAAAATGCCAAGCGAGCAATTCTGATATGCAGAGATATATTGCAGTGAGTAGGATCAACATTAGGATTTAAATGATATATATGAACATATATACATATATATATATATATATATATATATATATATAAACGTACATAGAGACATGATAGAGTAAGAGTGGTTATAGATAGAACTGTGGCAGATAATCTGTATAGTTTGCAGAAATATATGAGAGTCTGTGTAATTATTTGACATCATGTATATTTATACTATCTATAAGCACTAAGTTGTGCATCTGTAGATATATATATATATATATATATATATATAAAACATAAGCTTATTATGTACATTTATATAAATTACAAGTACAATTCATATACATACACTGTATTTTCCAGCAAACAAGTTGAATTTTTCACAGCAAAATTTACAGCCAAATATGATAGGTCAACTTATTCCCCAAGATGCCTTTGGAGGACCAAAAGTTCCATGTAAAATACTGCCGGATTTGGAAAGATGGTGACAATGTTTGAATATTTACACATGTTTACAATATATATACCATATTGACTTGTAGGCTACAAAATACAGTGTCTATATGTTTGTCTATCTACCTATCTATCTAGCTATACACACATACACACATGTGTAGTCAAAAGGCCAGGGCTAGAGATGCTAGCTTTAGAAAACAAATTTGTCTACATAAATATATATATACATTATTATATATATATATATATATATAATATATATTATATATATACATATATAACATATATCTATATATACATATATATATACATATATATATATATATATATATATATATATATATATATATATATATACATATATATATACATATATATATACACACATATACACACATATAATATATATATATATATATATATATATATATATATATATACTTGTAGATATGTGATATACTTCCTAGTATGAATTGATATATATTCCTGTATTTCAATTCCAGTATTTCTTGCCCGTCTTTTTACTCCATGTCTTTTGTATCTTTCAAAAGATGGGTGAATACATAAAAGATTACGGACATGTCTTTCTCTTTTTAATCATTTCCCAAGTTTCGGCCAAGATCCAACTTTGTCTCTTTTCTGTTTATCTTGTACCTCATCTTTGTATTGTATTTACAGTATCCTTTACACAACTTGTATATATGTGTGTGTGTGTGTGTGTCCAGCATAAAATTTCTGTGCATTTTCCTTCTTTTTCTATTTTTCACTACAATTCACCACATGCAAAAATTATTTATTCACCATTACATGTTTCATTTGGTACTAGGAATTACAGGGCTTTACACATTGGGTAAACGTATAAGAAATTTCCTATAAGAGATTCTTCAGGCAAACAATCAAATAATACATTTATGTACCCTACATCAATACAATAACTATTACAAATACAAGCTTCATACTAGATTGTAATACAGGGATAAGCAAATAGGCTTCAACAGGACAGTTGAATTTTACACTACCTATATTTATCTCTGTCTGTCTGTCTGTCTGTCTATCTATATATATATGCATATATATGTGTGTGGGTGTGTGGCTTATTAGTTGGGATATTCTGTTCATGATCATAAGGTCACGAGTTCAATTCCTGGTGACGTGTTGTGTCCTTGAGCAAGACACTTTATTTCACATTGCTTCAGTTTACTCAGCTGGCAAAAATGAGTTGTACGTGTATTTCAAAGAGTCAGCCTTGTCACACTCTGTGTCATGCTGAATCTCCCTGGGAACTACATTAAGGGTACACGTGTCTGTGGAATGCTCAACCACATGTACATTTATTTCATGAGTAAGCTGTTCTGTAGATCTAATCAGCTGGGACCCTCGTCGTCATAACCGACGGAGTGCCAATTCATATATTTGTGTTAATTGTCCTGTACTCTATTTTTATGTTGTTTTAAAAAATTTGTCCAGTTCCTTTGGTTTGTGTCTATGTTTTCGTTTCTCATTGTGTTCAACGTCTTTTTGGTGTCCTGTACTCATATATGTGTGTATATGTACATGTAGAGGTAGGTACGTACATATATGTTTATATATATGCATATGTTTTTATTTTATTTATTAATATATATATATATATATATATATATATATACATACAGCATGCTGTGCAACATAATGTAAAACTAAACCTAAGAGAAATGCTGCTTCAACTCTATAGTCTATATACAGTCACAGATCACATGGCAGCAGTGAGTGAATTAGAAGACCCATACCATACCGTTACCATCCACTAACATTGCCACATGCACATAACAACAGCAACAGCAGCAGCAACAAGAGAAGCAACACAATAGCAGCAGCAGCAGCAGCTCTGACAAATGATCTTTACTATAATTCATTAGAACCATCCATTAACCAGCCATGCGTAACAAACTGATTTAATTATTTACAACTGTCTCTTCGTTATTTATGATGACAGATGCCAACTTGCACACATCAACAGTAGAGAAAGATAGTAAGAGAGAGAGAGAGAGAGAGAGAGAGATAGAGAGAGAGAGAGGGAGGGGGGAGGGGAGAGATTAGGACAGACAGAAAGAGAGAAAGAAAGAGGATGGTAGTGAAATAGAGAGAGATGATGCAACGTTCTTTCATATTTATAACCATCATTATCAGTTATAGCTGCCGCAATAACTGGTATACATATATTTATTATAAGATTTATTGTTGCCATCTTATTGGATGCAGTTGCTGTCATATTCTACAGTCATTGACTTGTCATCACTCATGGCCATTATCATTATTGTCATTGTTGTTGTCATCATCTTTCTAATTTCTCATGCTAGGATGGTGGATTGAACAAGTTTTTTTTCCCTGGCAGTGTTACCCCTTGTTGTGGTCCCTTGTCATATCCCTTACCAGGTTCAGCATCCTGAGACCAACTGCCAACACATCTTTACCTTGTCTTTCCCCGTCTTGTATTCTTCTTTCCCGGACTCCTTCCACTTGGATCTAGAATTGGTTGACCCTTAGATAGACAGATATTGATGTCTTGTGCAGGTGGTAGGCAAATGTCTGTAATAAGGTCACTTGAGCTGGACCCCACCCAGTATGTTGCTGGAATTGGTTTGATTAAGGGTGTTTTATTACTGCACTTAGTATGATTGCTTTTAAAGCATTATCCCGTTGAAGTCAACTTCACCTTTCATCTTTCCAAGGTTCATAAAGTAAAGAATAAGCCTGGTACTGAATGGCAATGTAGGATCTTGACCAAATTGCCCCTTCAACATTCCTGGCTTTGTGTCAAGATCAGAAACCATTGTTACATTTATACAATGTTTTGTTGCTTTAACAATTTTTATATTTAACCTGTTTCAGTCATTGGACTGCAACCTTGCTGGGGTGTGACCTAAAAGCATCATAGTCAAACAAATCAGCCCCAGTACTTAAGGGATTTTCAAAAGTGTGGTACATATTCTATCAAATCCTTTTGCAGATTATAGGGACATAAACAAGCCAACACCAGTTGTCAACCAGTTTGGGGATGTGTGATAAACACCCACACACGCACTAGGCTTCCATACAGTTTCAATCTACCAAATTCACTCCTAAGGCATTGGTTGCCCTGGGGCTATAGTGGAAGACACTTGTCCAAGGTGCAATGCTGTGGGATTAAACTCAAATTCACATTGTTACAAAGAGAGCTTGTTTACCACGCAGCCATGCCTGTGTCTATATTTAGTAATTACCGGAATAACAATAAATTTGTGACTAAAGAAAGAAGTGAAATGTTGGATTGCAGTAGTTACTGTAATTTTTTCGTCAAAATTAGATCTTGCAAAAAGATTACAATAATCACAAAATTTCAATTTTTTTTTAACTGCGATAATAATTTCTATTACAATCCATTGGCACAGAACATGGACATTAAATGTTGAAAGCAAAGAAAAAAAATGATGACCATTGAAACGGAATCATCATCATTATCATCATCGTTTTAATGTTCAATATTTTATGCTAGTATAGATCAAACAGAAAATGATGAAACAGATTTTCTACAGCCAAATGCCCTTCTTGTTGCTAACACTCATCTGTTTCCAGGCAAGCCAAATATTTCCCAATGATCAGACATATTTCTTGTAGAAGACTGAAAATGACTGAAACTGCTTGTATGACAGTGACTCTCGTTTACAACCATCATGTGATGTCAAGATGAGGAGAAACAAGCACACATTCCCATATACACATATACACATACAGAGGCACACACACACACATATATTTACACAGATACATCAGGCTTCTTTCAGTTCCCATCAACCAAATTCATCTACAAGACTTTTGTAGGCCTAAGACTATATATAGTAAAAGGCACTTAACCAATGTGCTACACAATGGGAATGAACCTGAAACCATGTGGCTGAGAAGCAAACTTCTTAACCACACAGCCATGAAGGTATCTCTTTATATATACAGTAATCCTCTGACTATCGCGGGCGTTACGTTCGTTCCAACCCCCCCCCCCCTGCGAAGTAGAAACAGTACTGTACTCTTTTACTCTTTTACTTGTTTCAGTCATTTGACTGCGGCCATGCTGGAGCACCGCCTTTAATTGAGCAACTCGACCCCGGGACTTATTCTTTTGTAAGCCCAGTACTTATTCTATCGGTCTCTTTTGCCGAACCGCTAGGTAACGGGGACATAAACACACCAGCATCGGTTGTCAAGCAATGCTAGGGTACAAACACAGACACACAAACACACACACGCATATATATATATATATATATATATACATATATACGACGGGCTTCTTTCAGTTTTCATCTACCAAATTCACTCAAAAGGCTTTGGTCGGCCCGAGGCTATAATAGAAGACACTTGCCCAAGGTGCCACGCAGTGGGACTGAACCCGGAACCATGTGGTTGGTAAGCAAGCTACTTACCACACAGCCACTCCTGCACCTGTATATTTTTTTTTATTATTTTTATAATTTCTATATATTTATTTTATTATAAATGCAAAACAGCACCACAGAGAAATTGATGTAAACTTTAATAAACAGTGATAGGTTAAACCGTGACAGGTGAACCACAATATGGCGAGAGATTACTGCAAATATATATATATATGTGCGTGTCTGTGTATGTGTGTATACATTTATATATATATATATATACACATATGTGAATGTGTGTATATATATATGTATGTGTGTGTGTGTGTATATATATATATATATAGATATATATATATATATGTATATATAGATGTGTACATTTATATATATATATATGTATATATACAAAGTTTAAAGGACTGACCACTAAAAGTGGACGGTCAACATGCTAGATATAGACGTCAAAGTCGCTATTTTCCACAAAGAATGTGTTCTCAGGTAAATGTATTTATATGTATATATAGATGTATACATTTATATATATAATATATATATATATGTATGTATGTATGTATAAACACACACACACACACCTGACATATGATTCATATATCTTTCAATTATATCATTCGTAGTGCAGCAGTACTTATTCATCAACAGAATATTGGGATAATACTTAGTAATCATTTGATCATCAGAGTTACTATATTATTGTCATAAAATGTTTTAATACTCCAATGTTGTATTCAGTTATTAATGAAATATTAATGTGTTGCTTTGTTTAATGAATAATAACTCATAATAACAATTAATTGTTATTTCATTGAGTAGTATTATTATATTAGAATATCAATTGCTGTTTTATTATTTTCGTTAGTAGACTTAATAAGTTCTGTCTGAATTGTGATTTACGATAAGGTTCTTAGGAGCAAGGTACAATGATGGTTGATTAAATTCTGAGGAGTAACCTTAAGGTGGTTGCTTGCCTTGCAAGAAATAGTAGCCAAGTTTCCCTCCAGTCACACTGCATCCTGTTGCATCATCATCATCATCATTGTCGTTATGTAACATCTGTTTTT
The DNA here is from genome assembly GCF_006345805.1 of Octopus sinensis. Taxonomy (NCBI): domain Eukaryota; kingdom Metazoa; phylum Mollusca; class Cephalopoda; order Octopoda; family Octopodidae; genus Octopus; species Octopus sinensis. Next base: position 22,492,040 of record NC_043012.1, read on the forward strand.
CATGCTGGTATGAGTTGGACAGTTTGGCAGCAGTTGGCCAGTCAAAGAGCTGCACCAGACTTCTATTGTCTGCTTTGGCATCTGTTTCTGCAGCTGGATTCTGTTCCAAATGCATCCACTTTACAGAGTGTGCTGTGTGCCTTTTGCTCTGTAAAAATGGTTGGTTGTTAGGAACGGCATCCAGAAATCCAGATTTTCATTTCTTAACCTCCCATATATATTTAGAGAAAGAAGTATTTGCCTGATTCATGGTGTAAGTGGAGTCATTAGCAGAAGACCAAATACCCAAAATCCTGCGAAAGTCAACTTTGCCTTAGAAAATCCTTAAGCTGAAGGACACTAAGGTTTATGAATATAAACATTGATTAAGTGTTACACATTCAGTGTAGTAGTTGAGCTGGTGGCCATGAGTTCAGTTCCAAGGAAGTCAATCATCATCATCATCATCATCATCATCATCATTTAACCTCTGTTCTCCATGCTAGCATGGGTTGGACGGTTCGACCAGGGATCTGGGAAGCCAGAAGGCTGCACCAGGCTCCGGTCTTATCTGGCAATGTTTCTACAGCTGGATGCCCTTCCTAACGCCAACCGCTCCGTGAGTGTAGTGGGTGCTTTTTACGTGCCACCTGCACTGGAGCCAGGCGAGGCTGGCATCGGCCACGGTCGGATTGGTGCATTTTACGTGCAACCTGCACGGAAGCCAGTCGAGGCGGCACTGGCTTCGGCCACGATTCAGATGGTGCTTTTTACGTGCCACCGACAATGTATAAATATATTCTGGTACAAGTGAAATTAGGTAGTGACATCACCAGAAGTAGGAAGAAGTCTAATACAAGAATATCACATTTATGGACTGTGGAATGAGAACAATTTAAATTCATGGATAGAAGTAAGAAATTACAAGTTGAATACAAAAGTCACCTGAAGATGGTTAGCGAGTATAAGGTTAGAGAGTATAATGGTTAAAATCAGTCTGAATAGGTTAGTGTACAGTAACTCTTTTTTCATATGCCAAGCATTGGCTTTCACTAACACATGCACACATACTATTACTCTCTCTTTACTCTTTTACTTGTTTCAGTCATTTGACTGCGGCCATGCTGGAGCACCACCTTTAGTTGAGCAAATCGACCCCAGGACTTATTCTTTGTAAGCCCAGTACTTATTCTATCGGTCTCTTTTGCCGAACCGCTAGGTGACGGGGACGTAAACACACCAGCATCGGTTGTCAAGCAATGCTAGGGGGACAAACACAGTCACACAAACATATACACACACACTTATATATATATACATATATACGACAGGCTTCTTTCAGTTTCCGTCTACCAAATCCACTCACAAGGCATTGGTCGCCCCGGGGCTATAGCAGAAGACACTTGCCCAAGATGCCACGCAGTTGGACTGAACCTGGAACCATGTGGTTGGTTAGCAAGCTACTTACCACACAGCCACTCCTGCGCCTATTATTATTATTGTTATTATTATTATTATTATTATTATTATTATTAATCCTATTATTATTATTAAGGTGGCAAGCTGGCAGGAATGTAAGCATGCCAGGCAAAATTTTTAGCAGTATTTCGTCTGTCTTTACATTCTGAGTTCAAATTTCATTGAGGTCAACTGTGCTTTTCATCCTTGCGGGGTCAATAAATTAAGTACCAGTTGCATACTGAAGTCGATCTGATTGACTGGCACCCCTTGCTCCAAAATTTCTTATCATTATTATTATTAAGCACTTGACACCTGCTCGAGATGCCACACAGTGGCACCTTGAGCAAGTGTCTTCTACTACAACCCCAGTCTTGTGAGTGGATTTGGCTGACAGAAAATGGAAGAAGTCTGTTGTTGAGTGTATGTATTTATCTTGTTATCATCCTTATTTAATATTATCCTTTCATATTG
>NC_043012.1:22498950-22506450 GCF_006345805.1 Octopus sinensis
GAACTTTCTAAGTGGCATGTCTAACAAAAAATTACTTCGAATGTTTTTAGTAGTGCAGCCTGCCCGATGATGAGTCATGTGTCATGCTTCTTCATGAGAAAGGTTGTCCCATATCTGCCTTAACGCTTTTGTTACTGTATTTATTTTGAGATGCTCTGTGTTTCTTTTAATTATTTTGAATATAACAAAGAATTTAATAAAATAACTTGGATATCATTAAGCTAGTGTTAGGAACATAAATTGTAACTAAGATTTAGTGGAAGATTTTAATTCAAAACTTATGAAAACAAGACATTTGTACTACAGAGCCAAAGGTGGCTTCAGCTGGGCTGGTAATGAAAGGGTTCAAGACATTATGCACTCCTTTCATAATTTCAGCTTGACCTACTTCAGAATTGGTGCTGTCCAGGGATCTTTGCCAATATTGCACACAAGATGCTCATTGTGTAACTTTGCCCTATCATAATCTTGTCTGATCCATGCAAACATAGAAAAGTAGATGTTAAATCGATGATGACGATGATGATGATGATGAGGATGTATGAAAAGTGAATCTAATGTCATCTGTGTTACTTTGAAACTTTTAACATGAAATGTGTGGTGGTGTGGTTGCACGGTCAGAAGTTTGCTTCTGAGCCATATGGTCCCTGGTTCATTCCCACCATGAAGCAACTTGGGCAAGTGACTTTCACTGTAGCCTTGGGTCAACCAAAGCCTTGTCAGTGGATTTGGTAGATGGAAACTGAAAGAAGCCTGTCATATGTGTGTGTGTATCTGCATGTGTGTATGCTTGTGTTTGTCCTCCATAACTGATTGGCAACCATTGTTGGTGTGTTTAATGTTCCCCTAACTTAGCAGTTTGGCATATGGTTGATCCATTTAAACAGAAATTCTTCAAGGCAGTGCCCCAGCATGGCAACAGACCAATTACTGAAACAAGTAAGAGATAAAAGATGTGTTTGTGTGTGTGATTGCACATACAAGCAAGTACATGCTTTTCTCTTGCTCTCTCTCTCTCTCTCTACATATATATATATTAGTTGGAGTGGTTCATCTGTGGTTCATATATATATTAGTTGGAGTGGTTCATATATTAGTTGGAGTGGTTCATCTGAAGCGACAAGTTCGCTGATAGGTAAAGTTCCTTCTTTTTAGTGTTTCCAAATCCAAATTAAGAAATTTTGAGCTGACGAAAGAAATGCTGATTTTATTTGGCTAATCTTGAAACGTTGACGTACTCAAACGATCTATGTACTTGTGATATTTTTCTGTATTTACCTCCAAACCTTCGTGAGCTGTCTGGAGTAAACATTATCTGAGAGAAATTTTCTTTAAGTAGTAGAAATGGCTAAAAAAATTTTTTTTGGCTGCTATTTCTACTAAGTTCAGTATGTGGCAAAGTAATTTATTTTACTAAGCCCTAATTATATAATTACACCAATCTGACCGTACAACAGGCACCCATGCCAACCCCCTTGCTTGCGAAGACATGTTGGGGCAAGCGAAATCGAAATCGAATTGAACCAGCCAGGATCCCTGGTCTGGTGGTACGTAAAAAGCACCATCCGACTCGTAGCCAATGCCAGCACCGCCTCGTCTGGCTTCCGTGCCGGTGGCACATAAAATACACCAATCCGACCGTGGCCGTTGCCAGCCTCGCCTGGCACCTGTGCAGGTGGCACGTAAAAAGCACCCACTACACTCACGGAGTGGTTGGCGTTAGGAAGGGCATCCAGCTGTAGAAACACTACCAGATCAGACTGGAGCCTGGTACAGCCTTCTGGCTTCCCAGATCCCCGGTCGAACCGTCCAACCCATGCTAGCATGGAGAACGGACGTTAAACGACGATGATGATGATGATGATGATGATATATATATATATATATATATATATATATGTATATGTATATACATATATACACACACACACACACACGAGTGTTTATGTGTGTGAAACACAACCTAGTGAAAAGGTACTGAACTGACTAACATGTTGATCATGAGTTCATATTTGCTGCTAGCATTTCTTTGTATGCCAGAGCAAGGCATTTAATTCCATTTAGATCTCTTTTCCATTATATTCCAGCCTTATAACATAGAATATATAACCAGCAAGAGACACAGATACAGCTAATGTAATCGCTTGTAAACTTTAGTCACTTACAAGTCTTGAGGTTTACTGACTCCCCAGCTAAAGGGGAGATAATTACTGTTTACACTCCATCAATTTCTTCGTTTCTAAATATATTATTGATGATGGTTTCATTAACCCCACCGGAAGGATAAAAAGAAAATGAGATGGAAATCCTCAAATCTTTCTTTACTCAAAGGTAAATAATACTGATGCTGTAAGATTTGAAAACACACACACACACACACACACGCATACACAAACACAGATACAGACACACAAGCACAAACACATACATAGTTTATTCATAAGTTTTACAGTGTTTTATCAAACATTATCTTCTGATGTATGTATGTGTGTGTGTGTGTGTGTGTGCATGTACATTCATATATATATATATACACACACACACATATATATATAGACACACACACACATATATATATATACACATATACATACATACATATATATATGTATGTATGTATGTATACATACTATGTATATACACAATCACTAAATCTCAGATTTAATAGACTGAATAATAATATTTATGACAATGGTAATAATAATAATAATAATAATAATAATAATAATAATAATAATAATAATAATAATAATAATAATAATATTAATAATCTTTTGTAATCTTGGCGTTGGGTCAGCAATTTTGAGTGGGTTGGGAGCTGATGCATTTGATCCTATCACACACACCCCCAGTACTCAACTGGTACTTATTTCATTGACTCTGAAGGGATGAAAAGCACACTCGACCATAGCCGAGTTTGAAGAAATGCCCCTGAGCACTTCATCTGGTTTGGCAACAACCCTAGCAGCTCATTACCTGCCCAATAATGGTAACAAATTCTTTGTATAATAGGCACAAGGCCGTAACTATTGGGGTAAGGGGCTCCTTAATTATATCGACCCCAGTGCACAACTGGTACTTATTTTGTTAATCCCAAAAGTATGAGAGGTAAATCTGGCCTTGGCTGCATTTGAACTCAGAATCAGAGAGAGCTGGAAGAGATGTTGCTAAGCATTTTGTGCAACATGCTAACAATGTTATGAGTCTGCTGACTTCCCAATGATAATATTCTTTTCTACTCAAGGCACAAGGCCTGATATTTTTGGGGAAGGGGCCAGTCGATTAGATTGATCCCAGCATGCAACTGGAACTTAATTTACCAACCCTGAAAAGATGAAAGGCAAACTCAACCATGGCAGAATTTGAACTCAGAACATAAAGACAGACGAAATACCGCTAGGCATTTTGCCTGGTGTGCTAATGCTTCTGCCCACTCGCTGCCTTAAATGTTCTTTTCTACTCTAGGCACAAGGCCTGAAATTTTGTGGGGAGGGAGCCAGTTGATTATATTGACCCCAGTACACAACTGGCACTTAATTTATTGACCCTGAAAAGCTGAAAGGCAAAGTCAACCTTGGCAGAATTTAAACTCAGAATGAAAAGACAGATGAAATACCGCTAAGCATTTTGCCTGGCACGCTAACGTTTCTGCCAGCTCACTGCCTTATCCTAATGATAATATTAATCAACAGATGTTGTATTACCACAACAGTTAGGATAAAACATTCTTCCACAACACTGTGATGAAGACAAATAAAAATTTCATATTGTTTTTATAATGAATTGTGGCATATATTGAAGTGAAGTGCTTTGTTTTACCTTAAAAATAATTAAAAGTGGCCCTGAGGTTACCTTTAACAGACAATTGGCATTCACAGATACACCCTAATCCCTTATTTGTCACATTAGGGGTTTCCATTGGATATGTCTTTTATCTTTTATTTCTTTCAATCATTGGACTGTGGCCCTGCTGGGGCACAACACTGAAGGGTCTAGTTGAACAAATCAATCCCTGTTCTTTTATTTTTAAAGTCTTGTACTTATTCTATTAGTCTTTTTTGTTGAATTGCTAAGTTATGGAGACATAAAAGAAAAAAAAAACCCTACACCAATTGCCAAGAAGTTGTGAGGAACACAAACACAAAAGAGATAAATAAACAGATACGTATATATTTATATGATGGGTTAATTTCAGTTTTCATCTATGGAATTCACTCACAAGGCATTGTTCAACCTGGGACTATAGCCAAAGATACTCAAGGTGCTGTACAGGGGGACTGAACCTAAAACCACATGGTTGCAAAGCGAACTTCTTAACCACATTGCCATGTCTACCCATGAATTTTATCTAATCCTCATCCACGTAAGAAGCAGCTAGGCACAGAGGAGAAACTCTTGGTTACCAGTCTTTCTTCAGTTGCTCTTACAGGTGGATGAATTTAGCAGCCATAGAGGCAAACAAGCTTTACTACAAACCTTCCCACTGTCTCACCTACCAACAACACTTCTTGATTAATTATAAATTAACTATTCACACCTCAGCCACATCCAGTCTGTTGCAATAGGTCTGCAGTTCTATCCCACATCTCTCTCTCTCTCTCTCTCTCTCTCTCTCTCATTTTCTATTCTGGATGACAACTGCTTAGTCAGTTCATTCATTATGTATATCAGGTGTATTTGTTTCCACACAGCAGCATTACACCACAAAACTCCTTATGCTAGCCCGTCCAACCCATGCTAGCATGGAAAAAGGACGCTAAACGATGATGATGATGATGATGATGATGATGATGATAAGTGCAAACACGGCCGTGTGGTTCACAACCTTGTTTTGCATCCACATGGTTTTGGGTTCAGCCCCAATGCAGGGCACTCGGGCAAGTGATTTTTATTATAGCTCTTGGCTGATAAATGCCTTGCCAGTGAGTGAATTTGGCCAATGGAAACTGTGTAGAAGCCTATAAAATCACTGTTAATATCATTCTCGTTAAAGAATAGTAATTTTGTACTCTATAAAATGTATTGAGCAATTTTTCAGTTTAATGTTAAATTGTTTTAATTATAAACTGATATAAAAATGAAGATTAATATATCTGTGTGTGTGTGTTTTTGTCTTTGATTTCCTCACTACCAACTGACAACCAGGTTCTTTAATATATATATATAAGCATATATACATATGTGCACACACACATATATATATATACATACATATACACAAACATTCCTATATATATACAAATATATATATATATATATATATATAAGCATGTATATATACATATATACACACACACATCTATATAGATACACATACACACACATGAATATATATATATTTTTTTTACAATTTAAAAATAGGATAAAATCTTTATAAGAAATTATCAAGCAGTTAGCGTGAAAAACCTCATAATGGAAAAATTTATTAATTATTCCCTTTAAATATATTTATTTATATTAAGGGCATTACTATACATAAATGCCTCATGCTAGGAGGCATACACACATATATATATATATAGAGAGAGAATTGAATATACTAGGTTCCACCTATTATATACAACTTGACATTCCTAAAATCAGAAAAAGACAACATGTATGACCTATAATAACTTAACTAAGTGAAACCATGAAGTGCCATAACTGTAAGCTGTGCAGGCAGAAGGTTACTAAATATCTTGTGACTATTTTAAAATATTTTTCTTCAATTGTTTATCAACTGGTAACAAAATAAGCTAATAAATTATTCCCTATATTACAGCTCAACCTGCCAGAAATAATAGTCTAATTTTCTTTGAATTACACCTTGTATAGTTCTTTTAAAAAACTACAAATGATTGGATAATGAAGTCCTGCATAAATAGTATTTTATTAAGAAGTAGGAAGTTTAAAGATGAAGTGTCTTGGAGCATAGAATTTCTTGATCAGAATTGATATGGCGCCAATCAACTAAACAGCCACAAGAATTACAAAAACTGGTAACTGAATCGGTCTATCGTTTTCAGTGAATAATGGTTTCCACAATAGTTTCCACACAGCCTGAAATTTTGGAATAACAGACTAGTTGATCACATCAACCCCAGTACACAACTGGTACTTATTTCACTGACCCTTAAAGGATGAAAAGCTAAGTTGATCTTAGAGGAATTTGAACTCGGAATGAAATGGTGCTAAGCCTTTTGTCTAATGTGCTAACAGCTCTGTTAGCTCACCATTTTAAATAATAATAATAGTAATAATAATAATAATAATAATAATAATAATAATAATAATAATAATAATAATCCTTTCTATTATAGGCACAAAGCCTGAAATTTTGGGAAGAGGTTAAGTCAATTAGATTGACCCCAGAACTCATAATAATGAAGATAGTTTCCACTATAGGCACAAAACCTGAAATTTTGGAGGAGGGTATTAGTCGATTACATTGACCCCCAGCAGTAAACTGGTATGTGATTTATCAGCCCATTCACAAAGAGTGATAGGCAAAGTTGATTCTAGCAGAAACTGAACTCAGAACATAAAGAATTGGGGAAAATGTTGCAAAGCATGCTGTTTGACGCTTGAATGGATCTGCCAGCTTGTTGCCCTATTTTCTGTGAATAATATTAGCAGTTTTACAGTCCTTAGTCTTCAATAATTCACACTTTCTGACACAACAATGCTGCTAGAGCACTTAATGTGTTTGCTTACATCCAGTCAACCAAGAAATCTCTTCTCCCCAACAAAATCCCTATTTTGGTTTTTGGTTTTTTTTTTATATATAGTCAGCATTTACATTATTCATTGACATGTTACACAATCAATCTGGATAAGTTTTTGGAAAGTCCTATCAATGTTGATAATTTTATTTTAACCAATCTTTCCTTCAACTACTCTTCACTCATCTACTATTACACTCTGACCCTATTTTAATTTTTATTTTCCACCCTTCCAACACTGATTTTTAAATGAGAGTTAGTATACACATTCAGAAATCAGGTATATATATATATATATATATATTTTTGTTTCAGCTCAGAGCTGCGGCCATGCTGATGCACCACCGTTTCTTTTACATATATGCAATGGGCTTCTTTCAGTTTCTGTCTACCAAATCCACTCACAAGGCTTTGGTCGGCCCGAGGCTATAGTAGAAGACACTTGGCCAAGGTGCCACGCAGTGGGACTGAACCCGGAACCATGTGGTTGGTAAGCAAGCTACTTACCACATAGCCACTCCTGCACCTATATTATATATATATATATATATATATATACATCTATTTAATATACATGTATTTAATATATATATATTACAAATAGATATATAACATAAGATACAGCAGGTATGAACACCATGCCTAGGACATCTCAGTATATCTAGCAGGGCACCCCCTTTATTATGCATGTACCTGAATGAACACAAACTGCACAGACTGATGCAACACAATTAGATGCAGAAAATCCTACTCATATCACACAGTTGCAAGATGGGTCGAAATGATCACCGTACCAAAT
>NC_043012.1:22511450-22513950 GCF_006345805.1 Octopus sinensis
AAAAGGAAGAACTCATTATCACTGCACAATGATTAAAAGTGAATATTCTATGTGTATTGTCTGTTTTCTTTAAACTATTAATTATTTCTCCTATATCGAAAAGAATGAAGTCTCTATAGGGACAACTGGACTTTTGGATGTGAAAAGTACCAAGGATGGTCAATCTAACCAGATAAAAACATTAGTACATAAGCACACGAACGATAACCAGAATTACCAATTGATAATAGCACAAAACTGGTGCCCGCTCGGATAACATATCACTGCAAAGAAATTCTTTTCAAAGAAATTTTTTGAAAACAGGCCTATATATACATATATATATAGGGAGAGTTTACGAAAAAAACAAAAGACGAAGACAGGTGGTGTACAAAGCAAACAGATGTATTAGTATAACACTCAGGAATAGAAAAAGTCTTTTACGTTTCGAGCCTATGCTCTTCTACAGAAAGGGACATATATATGTATATATATATATATACACACAAAAGGTTGCACCATTGACAGGGCTCTTCCTTACCCACCTGGAATTTGCAAGTGCCAACTCTGTATGACTGAGCTTTTCATGACTTACGAGTTTCATGGATGTATAAAACACATCCATCTCGTTAGATGTTACAAGCTGAGTGGTAGTTTGAAGAGAAATTCAAGATGACTTTTAAGGTGTCTATGCCTCTATTAGTCAGCTCAGGTGACACAATATCAAAGCAATACTATTTTCCTTATTTTTATGCTCACATTTTCAGATAGGATTTTGGCAGAAAACTGGTGCCACTTTGGTGGCAGGTTTGCAGCATAATGCATTCAGCAACATCAGTTTATTGTACTGGGTACCATATATAAAGTGGGATGTTAACTCAAGTCAGTGACTTAGTCATCATTCAGTGAAGTGTCAATGTACTAGTCGTAGATTGCATGGATAATATGGGTTGGCTGTAGTCGATACCCTGCCCTTGTGTGTGAGACAACTAGGCCCAAGGTGTTATATCTCAGTTGTCAGTTGACAGTGGCTTGAACTTCATTAACAGGGCTTATCTTATAACCCGTCCTGGTCCACAGTTTGTGATGAAAATCCAAATATGGGAAATTGATAAACCTGTTAACTGTGCTACCAGGAATCACTCACTATATTGTGCCAGGATGACATCTCCCTACGTAATCACTTTTCTCCCATAATTTCCATGTGTATAAGTTCTACAAACCTTTTTCTCATTACCTTAATCATTATAATTCAACCGTTAGAACCAGTCTCCTACAGTAATTATTTATCAACTGTACAACTGTCTCATCACTTTCTCATCCTTATCCCCCCTCTCTCTCTCCCCACCTTCTTAACAGTATGTCATAAATCCTCACCCAATCTTCTGCCCTGTATCCCTGGTGCAACTGCCCCATTGTTCACATCACATATCTTCTTTTGTTACAGACAGTTATTTATCACCCATCAACAAGCATCTCCTACTATTGTCTGCAATTTGACAAGCCTCCTTGTCTTCAAAGCACTCCATCCTCTAATGTTGTGTTGTGGACCGAGTTCTACACCAGTTACTCCATCCCTCTCCATTCCCATCTTTCACTTTGTTTCTTTCTTTTCCCCACTCTACCTCATCAACATACCTTTCATTAACCACTGTAATGAAATACGAATTTTGCCAGTATCTTTAGACAAGGATAAAATGATTTTGCCTAATGGATCACAAAAAAATTTTTGTTCTTTCATACACTTATGATATTATGGGTTTTTATTACATAACAGACATAGGTATTGCATAAATCATGGTTCACCCGAAACAGCTGTCAAGATCAGACTATTACACGATTCCATTTGTTTATTTCTATTCCTTATAAACATACTCATATACACTCACAGAAACCCATATACACCCATATACATGCACACAAGAGACATATACTTAAGATGAAATAAAATAAAAATAGAGAAATAAATAAATTAATTAATAAAAAAAAACTAAATAAAAAACACAGGTACAAACAGTTTAGTAAGCAAACCCATACATACACACACACACTCAAAACACACATACTAAACATATAGACACACATGCACGTGCACACATACACAGATACAGATGGAAACGCATGCATAAATAAGGATATACACCACAGAAAGACAGACTGGACTAAACAGGGCAGGTGGGGGGCACACATGGGATGGAGTGTCACTGAAGAAGTCACAGGATGTGTGATGAAAGATTTCAGATAAAAGACATTAAAATATGAATAATAATAAAGCTGAAGTGAAGGCCAAGTGTAGTGTGTGTGTGTGTGTGTGTGTGTGGTTATTTTCTCCCCCTCCAAAAACAAAAAAAACATTCTGGAATATAGCAAAAAAGCACCCAGTCCATTCTGTAAAGCTGTTGGTGTTAGGAAGGGCATCCAACCATAAAAACCCTGTCAAAACAGTGGAACGTGACACAGTTTTCTCCCTAGACAACTCCTGTCAAACCACACAACCCATACCAGCTTAAAAACAGACATT
>NC_043012.1:22518950-22556450 GCF_006345805.1 Octopus sinensis
GGCCACTGGTTTTAATTGATTAATATCAATTTCTACCCGTATTTATACCCTTATATATATATATATATATATATATATATATATATTATATATATATATAGATATGTGTGTGTGTGTGTGTGTGTATACATATACTAATATCTTATACTATAGCCTTGGGCCGACCAAAGTCTTGTGAGTGGATTTAGTAGATGAAAACTGAAAGAAGCCCGTTATATATGTATATATATGTGCATATATATGCATATATATACATATGTATACATATGTATATATACATATATATACATATATGCTATATATATATATATATATATATATATATATACACACACATATACACACAGACATACATACATATAGATATGTACATATTTATATCATACAAAAATACATGCATATATGCATACAAACATCGACATATATATATATATATACATATATGTATGTGTGTGTGTATGTGTGTATATATTAATATATATGTATAACCATAATAGTTCTACATCCACTCAGGCTATGGGCATGAAGTGTGTAGTTATTTCCTCATAACCGGGTTGATGTTTCTAAGTTCGGATCAGTATATAGATGGGGAGCTGCTTTTCTGAGCCCCCAAAATTTTACTAAATGTAATCAATTTATAAAGAGGGAATATAGAACCCCTCTGTATATACTCTGTATTGGGAGGTACCTTGACACATGTTCAAAAGAAGTCATTCTAAAACCTCCAGCCTACATTATTCTCATTCCTCACCAACTACGAAAGTTTTATATATAAAATTTATTTAGTTGGTGAAGAATGGCAATAATGTAGGCACATTTTATATATATATATATATATATATATATATTTATACACACACACATGCACACACAGATATATAGATACAGAAAAGTATATATATATATATATAATCATATATATGTGTATATATCTGTATTCATGTGTGTGCATGTGTGGGTGTGTTAGGTATATATATATATATATATATACATACACATATCTATCTATCTATATATACATATATGTATGTGCATATATATATATAATATATATATATATATATATTGTTGTGTCTGGGGAGAGTCATTCTCTTTTAGTGCCAACACATGAACTCACATAAAGGATCTTGCAAACCAAATCCCAAAACAAAATATATATGTGTGTGTATATATATATGCTATGTGGATCAGAACTTTGCTCTGTAAATACTTGCTTGCAGGTTCAGTCCTACTGTACATGACACAGAGCAATTAGTAATAAACTTGGGAAAATCAATGCTAATGGAAGGAATGCAGTAGGCAGAAAATGTGTTTGTGTGTGAGAGAGGCTATGTACAGATCCAGGTGTTAGACTCTCATTGCTTGGTAAGCGGTGTCTGTTTGTTTACATTCAATAAATTGGTAGTTTGGCACAGGTGACTAACACAAGATGCACTAAACTTGAAATCAGTGAGACAGATAAAAGAACAAAGAATTTATACAATTGCATAACTTTATACATGGATTTGTTTGTATGTGTATATATATATATATATATATATACATATATTTTATTCATATGTGTATATATATATATATATATATATACACATGCATATATATATATATGTATATATATATGTGTGTGTATATATATATATATATATATATAAATATACACACATACATAAATATGTGTGTGTTTATGTATTAATATGCATATATACACATGTACTTTCCTGTTTTTATACCCTTGCTAGTACCTGTACATATGTACAAATATAATTATATGTATATTTGTGCATGATGTAAACAGATACATAGAAGGGTACACATATATATACATATATAAATGCAGATTTTTATATATATATGTGTGTGTGTGTGTTAATATGTTTATATGCCAGTATATATAAATTAAACTTATATAATCATATATATATGTACTCACACATACATCACACACACACACATATATATATGTACACATGCATACCTATGCACAAACATATGTATATATATAATATTAATCTGACGGTTTTCTCCATTTTCAGATTATTTGTATATATATATATATATATGAAAAACATACATAAATATAATGGGCTTCTTTTGTTTCTCTCTACCAAATCTACTCAGAAGTTTCTAGTTAGTCCTAGGCTGGGATTGAACACAGAACCTTGTGATTCAGAAGCATATTTTTAACTACAAAGCCATTCCATGTACATGTTTGTGAGTGTAATATGCACATATCTATATTGCATGAGTGTGTATAGATGAGTACATATATATATGTGTGTGTGTGTGTGTGTGTGTGTGTGTGTGTGTGTGGAGGTGCACGGCGTAGTGGTTAGTGTGTTGTAGTGATGTTTGTAAGATTGCAGTTTCAGTTCCTGGGCCAAGCAATGGGCCGTCTTCTTGAGTGAAACACTTCACTTCACATTGCTTCACTCAGCTGGCAGAAATGTGTAACCCTGTGATGGATCAGCACCTCGTCCAGGAAAAGGACCTTTCAACCTAGTTTGTGAGGACCTTTGACCAATTTGTTCTGATATTTATGTGTCAATATATATGTGTGTGTGCATGTGTATACCTATCTGTTTATCTCATTTTCTCTGTTTCTCTTGACTTATTTATATATATATGTATATATATATATATTTCTTTACTACCCACAAGGGGCTAAACACAGACGGGACAAACAAGGACAGACAAACGGATTAAGTCGATTATATCGACCCCAGTGTGTAGCTGGTACTTAATTTATCGACCTGAAAGGATGAAAGGCAAAGTCGACCTCGGCGGAATTTGAACTCGGAACGTGACGACAGACGAAATACAGCTACGCATTTCGCCCAGCGTGCTAACGTTTCTGCCAGCTCGCTTATATAATATAATTATATATATAAATAAATATATATAACTATATATATAATATATATATATATATACTATATATATATATATATAATATATATATGTATATATAAAAAATATAAAATATATATATATATATAAAATGTATATGTATGTATAATATATGCACATATATGCAGATGAATATATATTTTTATTTTGCTTAAAGTCTGGTACCTAATATATCAATCTCTTTCGCTTGTCAAGCAGTGGTGGAACACAAACACAGGTACAAAAATGTATCTCCATGTATGCACACACACACACACGATGGACTTCTGTCTACCAAACCTGCTCACATGGATTCGTCCAGCCTGAGGCTGTAGTAGAAGACACTTGCCGAAGGTGCCATGCAATGGGACTGAAGTGAGAGCCATGTGGTGGGAAAGCAAATTTCCTACCACATGATCACAGACCTGCCCGAGGGAGTCGGGATCCCATTAGGGACCTGTAAAAACTTGGAGTAGCATGGAGCTGAATCAAAACACTTTAAATATATATATATATAGATACATATATATATATATATATATATAGATTATATATATATATATATATATATATACATATTTATATATATATATATATATATTATACATATTTATATATATATATATATATAATATATATATATACATATTTATATATATATATATATATACATTTATATATATATCTATATATATATACATATATGTCTATATGTACATTATAGCATTTATATACAACTACATTAATATTCTACATACAGCGTGAACCACTGGTGCTGGTATAGGAACAGAAGTGCTGATAATATTGAAGTAAAAAGTTTTTTTCATATTGTATAATCAGAATTCTGTATTAAGGATATGAAGCAGCTTAAATTTTAGACAACTTTAATATTTCGCTATACATAATAGCAAGTGAGTTTCCAGTTGTATTACATTTCATAACCATGAGGATATTAATATATATATAATGTGTATTGCCTTAGGGGAAAGCAAATAGTCAGCAGCATGGTTTGAACTGTCATATAAACTGCTCAAACACACACACAAACATGCATACATAAAGAGTGGCGTATCTTATTACATAAATGTATACACATATATAAACATGTATATACCCGTACATACACATTATAAATGCATACACATATATTTATTATATATATATATATATATATAATATATATATCTATATATATATATATGTATATATATATATATATGCATGTATACATATATGCATGTATATATACAACATATATATCTATATATCTATATATATACATTGATATAAGCATATACATATATACAGAAACATATATTTAGATGCATTATACATAACATGTATATATATGTATACATATATATATATATATATATATTTATATATATATATGTATGTATACACACACACACACACACACACACACACACATATATATATTAATATATATATATATAGATATATATATACATACATATATATATATGATGTTACATACATATATATATATGTAAACATACATATATATATATATATATATACATGTATATATATACACATGTATATATATACACATGTATATATGCATATATATATACACACATATTTATATATAAACATATATTTATATGCATATATATACACACATACAAACATACACATGCACACATATATCGATACATATACATATATCCATATAAATGTATGTGTGTGAGTGTCAATGTATTTCTACTCTAACATACATACACATGCATGCAAATACAAAGATCTAAGCATGAGATTATACGAGTTCACATTCTTTCCTGAAGACTTGGGGGTATCTAATAAAGCGAAGAGTTACAAAATAAATGCATTTCTATATATACACACACACATACATATATATATGTATACATGCATATGAAAGTATCAATATATTTATATTTATGTTTTTCACTGCTCCTCTTTTACTTGTTTCAGCCATTGAAATGTGGCCATGCTGGGGCACTGCCCTGATGTGATTTAGAGTGATACTTCTATCAGTGTCTTTAAGTGACCTGCTAGATTACATAAAGTAACAAAAACTGGTTTTCAATCAGTGGAGTGGGACAAATACTGATACAAGCATGCACTCACCCATGCACATATACACAGTTTGCGTCAACTAAACTCACTCATAAGGCATTCGTAGACCCAACCCTAGTGGAAGGTGCCACAAAATCGAATTGAACGTGAAACGACATGGTTATAAAGCAAGCTACTTAACTACACTAACATGCCTAAATACACATACACATATGTGTGTATGTGTGTGTGTGTGTATATTTTATCAATTTCTCATTTTATTAAAATTTTCTTTCATTTGAGCATTCTGCATTTTAAAAAAAATTTTTCCTTACTATATATATATATATATATACATACACATATATCTATACATAAGTGTACATTTAAATATTTATATCATCATCATCATCGTTTAATGTCTGCCTTCCATGCTACCATAGTTAGGAGCCATATATATATATATATATATATATATATATATGATATATATATATATATATGTGTGTGTATGTGTGTGTGTATGTATATATATATATATATATATATATATATAGAAAGAGAGAGATAGGGGAAGAGAGAGACAAAGATAGATAAATAGATACATATTTATGTATATACATGTGTATACATATATAATATATACATATATATATACACACACACATATATTAACGTAATATATGTGTTAAATATCATCCCTCTTGCATTGTCTATTTCAGTTTTATTGTTCACACCATTTAAATATGAATGCTCACATATACACATGCATATACATACATTCATCCACACACACACACACTGCCATAGGTTTAATGACCAGTGTTTTGCATGGGTCAAAAAGAATTCATTGATCTGAAGAGCTGATGATTACTCTATTGCCAGATTTCACTGACTCCGAAACTAGGCAATATTGCCCCATGACCAGCTATCAAAAGTAAATACCATCGCTGGTATGACAGTGGTACTCGTTTACAACCATGAAGCTATGTTCAAAGAAGGCACAAACACTCATATCTATGTTTATTATGTATATGTGTGTGTGTGTGTGTATATACTTATATATGATGGATCGTTAGCTCCTACACGCATTTTTATCTCTCCTTGTTTTTTTTCTGTATATCTTTCTGTCGAAGAGCGTGGGCTCAAAACGTAAAAGACTTGTTCTATTTCTATTCCTGAGCGCCATACTAATACATTTGTTTGTTTGTACTCTACCTGCCTTCGTCTTTTGTTTATTTTCGTAAATCTTCCCGTTATAAATATATATGTGTATATATATATATATAAATATATACACAGTAGAACCAAAGTTTTCAAACAACTCTGATCAGAAATAAATCCTATTTATCTCCTGTTTTTCTCATATTCATTTAATACAGTATTACCTTAGTTTATGAACATCTCTGATCATGAATAAATCATGCTTTATCTATCTGTCGGTCTGTCTATCTATCTATCTATATATGTATATGTATATATAAAGCTGGAGTTATTCGTGATCATTGTTGTTGGAAAAAAACGAGGTATAACTGTAAATGTATATATACACATATATATATATATTTATACATATATAAATATTCATAAAATAAGGATAAAAATCATGTTAATGATAATTGTCAGGTAGTCAGCATGGAAAAATTCAATTTATAGCAATTTATATATTAAATTGATAATTGCATATATACACACACACACACACACATATATATATATATAATTATTAATTTAATACACACAAACATATATGTATATATATTTTACATATATTTCACGTATATTTGTAAAATAATGACCTTCTACCACCATGTTGGCATGGATTGGATGGTTTGATAGAATTAGAGAAACTGTAAGACTATGTCAGGCTCCAATAAAAGTTTTGGCATTGGATGGATGCCATTCCAATGTAATGTAAGAACCTGTAACTTACTCATGTCAGCTTGGTTTAATGTCTAAATGCCCTTTCTAATTCTAACTTCCCTACCAAATATATTTTCTTGTGGCAGGAATAGAGGAGAATTTGAAAAGACCTCAGCCATAACTGGCTTTCTGTTGGTTATGACAGAAAGTGTTCCAGTTCATCTGACAAACAGAATAGCCTTCTCATGAAATTAATGTGCAAAGTGGTTGGGTACTCCACAGATACATGTATCCTTAATGTAGTTCTCAAGGAGATACACGTACAACTCATCTTTACGAGCTGAGTTGGACAGGACCAACATGAAATGAAGTGCTTTGCTTCAGGACACAAGATGCTGATGGGAATTGAACTCATAACTAAATGATCATGAGCTGAATACTCTAACCATGAAGCCATGCACCTTCACAGCAATACGCGATTGAAGGGACCACATAACCCTACACTTTCTTGGTTTATTTTTCAATCATTTTACAATGGGAACAGACTGGAGCTTTATTGTACCTGCACCAGTGAGGCAGACCCCTCTACCATTCATCTGCAGAGGACCAGACTGGATTCTTTGGTGGCACTGACACAGAGGCCATAGTGCTTTGCATTCAGTAAATATAGAGAGTCCTTTACTAACCTATGGCATGCAATTTTGCAGAGGGGAAGGCGAAAGGGAGGGACAACAAAATGGAAGTTTTAAAGAGTAAATGTAGGGAGTACTCAATAACATTAGGTATATATAATTGCTTAGGCAAGCTAGAAAGGTAGTAAGAGAGGGAGAGGGCAAGAGAGAGATTAAAAGGACCGGAAAGTGTACATGCACATGCTCACAGTATATACATATGTATATATACTGTTGTTGAGTAATGATCTTAAGTGCAACAGATTATATAAGGCAGTTCAGTTAACTAAGAGTATTTATACATAGAAGTGTGTGTGTAGATTTATTTACATATAGATAGATATGGATATATATACATATATATACACACACACACAAACATTAATATGAATATATATATCTATATCCAAGTATGTGTCGATGTATATATACATATAAAAAATATATAGGTGAACATCTTGATGATGATGATGATGATAAAAGTAGATATTTACAAGACTCTTAAGTACGTAATAGCCTGGCTATGGAAAATGAAGAAGGTGAAGATAGTACCAATTATTGTTGGTTCCTTGGGGACAGTATCAGAAAGCATCAAGAGGAATTTAAAGGGAATCAGAATAGAGTCCTCAGTAGAACTTTTACAAAAGGTCTGCCTCCTTAGCATGGCCAGAATAATCAAGAGAATGCTAGACAATTGGAAAGGAACTGATAACATGGTACTGTAGGCTGCAGACAGCAAGCCCGCTACACATCCAAGACCCCAGGAGTTCCAGCAAACTCTGAGTTAAAAAGAATAATGACAATGGTAATAATAATAATAATAATAAATAATGGGAGGTTAGGTAGTTGTGGTCGATGAAAAAGGCAGTAGTAGTAGCAATAATTGTCAGAGCCCTGGGAACAGTGAGTAAAAATCTTGAGAAGTACATGGAACAAAGAGGGCTGCAATAAGGTGGAGCACTTGCAGAAAACAGCAATGCTTGGAACTGCTCAAATACTCTGAATGGTGCTCAAAAAATAAGGGGTGTTACCTTAGTTCTCTGGTAGTGAACAGCTGGCACCATGGTACATCTCCAGCATTAGAAGCTGTGCCATTTTTGACAATACATAATAATAATAATAATAATAATAATAATAATAATAATAATAATAATAATAATCACTATTATTATTATTATATATATTATCATAATTATCATGGTGTTGACCAGATTATCAGACGTTGTTATACATCACTGGTCACAATGCCCTTTGCATTGTTTCATCCTTTGAATGATGCCACCCTGCTGACTAGGTAAACAAGCCAATATTTCCCCCCAATCAGAAAACTTTTCTGCTACAGGGATACACATTTGCAGTGGAGTGGAATGGTGCAACATGAAATGAAGTGTTTTGCTCAAGAACACAATGCACTGCCTGGTTCAGGAATTGAACCAACAAGCTAGCAATCATGAGTGCAACACCTTAACCACTTGGCTTTCACATTATAATTATAATAACAATTATTATCATTTCATTAGATTTAAACAGTAGGAAATAAAATGTGACTCAAAAGCCAAGAGTTTCATGCATGATGCTTATCAAACAATGATTAAAATTATTATTTACACCTACTCTTGTATTGAGTTGTATATACCCTGTTTTTTCTACCAAATGCATAATACTATGGTGTGTGTGTAAAGAAGTATGTATACATACAAACACACATATATATATATATATATATATATATATATATATGCATGTATGTGTGTATATTGCATATATACATATACATATATATATATATATATATGTATGTATATTTACAAGGATAAAAATCTGGCAAAGTGGGCAGATAAAAGACGATGGGCAAACAAGAAAAAAACTCACCCAATCTCTCATGAGACATCGGCCAAACACAGCTACACTTTTGACAACTTTTATTTACACACAAACACACACACATGTATTCATCCCATGCCTGCATGGAACATAATTGTTATATCGGAATGAAATACACACACACATATATACCCACCAGAATATGGTTCTATCAGTCAACCAAACTTCATATTTCCAGGAGAAGATGACGGGGCGAGTGGTACCCCTGGACTATTTACCCAGCATAACCTAACAAATTTAGAGAATTGTGAGAAAGAGAGAGACATAAAGAGAAAGAGAGATGGTCAAACTGAGAGGCAGGAAAAAGTCAAGCTACGAATGGAGAGAATAATTAATTTATCAAAACCCAAAGATTTGAGTGATCAAGTTGAACTTGATTGAGATTGAATTATGAATATTGCAAAGACGAGAATAGACATATCACAATGAATTCTATTTGACATGCCAACAATTAAGCATGAAAACCACACACAAATATAAGTGTGTGTGTGTATACACATATATATACACACAGGCACACACAGCTACACATTATATATATATATATATATATATATATATATATATATACACAAACATATATGATGATAATGTTTATGATCAGATGTATATATATATATATACATATATGGATATTTACAAGAAATTATCTAATATCTTGTATATGGATATATGTGTGTGTACGTGCATATGTATCTACTATATTATATATATATATACATATATATACTATATATATATATATAGTATATACATCCACATGTTTGTATGTATATATGTATACATGAATGCACACACAAACACACACACAAAGCATTTGTAATGCAAATATATATTTATAAACAATTAGATACACAGATATAAACATACACACAAACACACAAACATATATATATATATATATATATCATACATTCAATAAGGATATAAATATGGGTATATATGTATATATATATATATGCACACACACATATATGGGTATATGTATGTATGTGTCTGTATATATGTGTGTATATATATATATATAAACACATGTATATGACATATATATTTATATCTATATAAAAACACATGTATATAGCATATTCATTTATCTGTATGTATATATATATATATATATATATATATATATAATATACATACACTAGTTACATAACTAGATAAATCAAAGCCAATATATACATTCCTGCCCTTCCATACATGTATGTATATGCATGTATTCATAAACAAGCAGATATATGTATATTCATGTGACAGAGCTATAAACACACACTCATAAACATAAGTATGTATATCTGCATATGCATATATATATATATATATATATATATATATACTTATATAAATATATTTATAGTCATTTGTGTTTATATATTATTGTTTGCATGTGCATATACATATATGCATGTGTGTACATATACATACACATTATATATATAAACATGTATATGCCTGTCTTTATATACACACACACACGTATATATATGTGTGTGTTTTCATGCACTTATACATATGTCTGTACATATATATGTCTAAGCATACAATGTTTTTAAGATTAATATCTCTTAATGGATTACAATGTGTTTGTTTACTGGATGAAAGTACCTGCTGTTAATCCTCCCCATGTAATGAAGGATTCCCAGGTGTAAGGAAATGCCAAAAATAAAAACTTGGGTTCATCATTTCCTTTTCAGAGCAACACTATGGCAAATATGTTAAGGAAATTCTTCGACTGAGATTAGAAACTGTGTCTCTGATGAGAGCATACATGTATCTGTCTGTCTGTCAATCTCTCTCTATAGCTATGCATAAATATATATATTATATATATATGTATATATATATATATATATATATATATATATATATATATACATACATAAAGAGAAAGAGAGAGAGATTTATAAATATGTATATATACATATTCATATATATTTATATGTGTGTGTGTGTGTATATATATATATATATATATTCACACACACACATTATAATATATACACATGTCCATACACACACATATATACACATACACACATAATTGTGTCTATGCGTGTGTGTGTATATATATACAAATATATGTAAATGTATACATACATCTATGTTATATGTATATAAACTTAAATATATATGTATATATTAGCATATACGTATGTTTATATGTATACTTAATATATATATATATATGCATGTGTGTGTGTACAATATATATATATATATATATATACACACACACATGTACACGTGTGTAAACAAAATCTTAAACTCTCCAAATGTGTAAAGGTGAGATGATGATGATGTACACATGTACACATTCACACGTGTCTGTGTGAATGCATACATGTTATAAGTCTAGAATAACTTACAAACTAAGACGTGCCTCTCTGTCTGCACACATATATATATATATATGTGAGTTTGTATATACAAGAAACTTATGCATCAAATATATGCACACATGTGTGTATGTTTGTTTGTGTATCTCTACATACATCCATAAGCAGATATAACTTCATAGATGTCTACTGTAACATATGTCTCTACATACGTGCACGTATTTAAGTGGACACATACACTGAGTCGTTTGTTTTTTAAGGCTATACGTTGCACAATAAACACACATTGCCTCTCTCTTTCACACCCCAACACTCTCTGTTACTCACACACTCACACACATTATACATCTGCAGTCATGTTGCTGCATTGTGTCTAGATGCAAGTATACATGGACACACTCATAGAGACACACACCCTTACAATAGACACACACACAAACACTTTGAGAATACTTTTGAAAATGTTATACATTCACACAAACACACATATATATAAATATAACTTTCATACCAAAATAACCAGTGACTTGAAATTCACAAGAGTAATCATAAAACTCACAGACAAAGGAATATAATATTATTATTGCAGCCAATTTTAACTGCAAATTTTATAATACTCACCTAATAATGATATGTAAAAATCAAATATTCCCTGATTAAAACATATAGATTTTTTTTTTTTCAGCAATGGGGGACTCTGCACTACTGCATGGGAAGTTTAAAAACATGAGCGTGTCTTAAGAAGGAGATGCTACTATATGAACCTGTTAAGCTACAGATTAAATATCTCCTCACCATTGAAAATATTGAACAAATTCAAATGAACAGAAAATCGAGTGAAAAATATCTATTTCTACAATGGATAGATTTCTTTTTCTATCGGCAAGAAATATAAATATGTATCTATCAATAAAACGTTTTAGCAGTGTTGGTGGAAAGCAATGTGTGTGTGTGTGTGTGTGTGTGTGTGTGTGTGTGTGTGTGTGTGTATGTGTGTGTGTGTATGTATATATATATGTGTGTGTATCTATATATATATATATATATATATATATATATATATATGATGGATGTGTGTGCATGTATATTTATACATATATGTGTGTATGTATGCATATGTATGTATACATATAAACATGCACACACACACACACACACATATATGCACACATACATACAGATATAGGTGTAGGTATGGCTGTGTACTAAGAAGTCTGCTTCCTAACCACATGGAGTTGAGTTCAGTTCTACTGTGTATCATTCTGGGCAAGTGTCCTTCTACTATTGTCTTGGGCTGACCATAAACTTGTAAGTGGATTTGGTCAAGGGAAACTGAAAGAAGCCTGTTGTACAGGCATATGTGTGCATGTGTCCTCCTTACTGCTTGAGAACTGGTGTTGGTCTGATTACATATCATGACTTAATGGTTTGGCAAAAGAGGCCAATAGAATGACCAGTAGGCTTAACAAGGAAACAAAAAAGGGTACTGTGGTTGATTAATTTGGCTGCCGATCGTCCAGTGTGGTACCTCAACCTGGCTACAGCCTAATGACTGAAACAAATACAATAAAAGATATACATCCATGTGAGTATAAATGTGGTTAAGTTCACTTCAATTTATGTGGACCTACAACATAGAAAGCTGTGTAAAACAGTCTTACAGTCAAACATAAATGCAGATTTTGTCTTGTCTTTTAATGTAAAATTGCTTACACTTATATTCACACACACACATATATTATGTATATATTATTTACACATGATGTATAGAAATATATATATGCATGTATTGTTGGCTCCAGCTTGTATCCGAGCATTGGGTTTGTCAGTTTCCGTCTAGGCTCCTTGGCTGATGTTTGTGCTGAAAGTGACTTTGGAGTCCCAGCCAATGGTGAAAGAGTCATGGGCAGAACTTGCATGGGATGGTCAGTGCAGGTCGAGGATGTTGAAGTATGAATATAATATATATACATTTAGACACATATACATATTCATACATGCATACATACATACTGATAAATATATAACCACGCACACACACATATTTGAATATATATATATGTATATATGGCTGAGTGAACAGATAAAAAAAGAGGCACTCAACAACACATTTAGTAGGAGTTACTAAATGTAACTCCACCAAAATGTTTTAAAAAATGATATAGACATATCATAATCATAATCATTTAATGTCCATTTTCTATGCTTGCACTGGCATGGTTTCTACAGCTGGATGCCCTTCCTAACACCAATCACTCCACAGAGTTTGCTGGGTGCTTTTGAAGTGTTATCATCACCAGTGATTTTTATGTAGCACCAGCACTGACGTCAATTCTGCTGTGGCAGAAGAGAATTCTTGACTGCAGCAAGGCACCAAATATCTTAATCTTTTGTCATTACTTTTATGAGGCTCAGGGTCTTGAGATCAGCCTTCAATACTTTGACCCATGTCTTCCCAGGTCTTCCTCTTCCACAAGTCCCATCCAATTTAAACGATCAGCATGGACATAATATATATATATACATACATATATATATCAAATAAGTAAATGAGTGAAAATTGACACCGGTGAGTGTGTTAAGTAATAAGGCGCTAAAAGAGAATGACTCTCCCCAGACACAATATAGTATGTGTGTGTGTGTGTGTGTGTATATATATCTAGACACACACACATGATGATGATGATGACACACACATACATATATAAATAAATGTATATATATTTATAATATTAAACACATGCACTGGTTCAATATCCTTTCTGTATTGTTAGGCAATCATTAAATATCTAACCAACTAATCAAGCAATCCTTAGTTCAATATTTTTGTTAAACAATCAATGAACTGTTTATTGTAAAAGTCCTTTCATTGATCTTTGCAGCTTCATCAATACATACCATCATCGTCATCAGTTTAACATGTAGTTATCTGTTTCCATGGAATTTTGGTGAGGCAGATTTTTCTACAGCTGGATGCCTTTCCTGTTGCCAATCCTCACCTAATTGCAGGCAAGTTAATGTTTCCCATGATCAGACATGTATCCATGGAAGATCCAAAATAAACTACACCGCCTGAATAATGGTGACACCCATTTACATCTATTACATGATGTCAAAACAAGGAGGCAGCAACACTTAGACACACACACACTCCCCCCTCTCTCTCTTTATATATATCAAAATAAGTAATAGGATGTCAAGTGTTAGTGTAATACGACCGTTTCAGGTGGCTCCATTTGATTGAGTAATGCAAGCATTACATCAGTTTGAATACAGTGCTATCTTCAGTTGCAAGAAATATGGATTTTTAACAGACAAGATATATTAACAGAATTTTTCTCAAACATTTTAGCAGATCTAGAGGATGGAAGAATTTCATGTTACCCCTATTGCAGCAAGTATAATCTAAGATATATATGTGTGTGTATGTTATATATATATATATATATATATATCATCATCATCATCATTATCATCATTTAATGTCCATTTTCCATGCTGGCATGGGTTGGACAGATTGACAGGAGCTGGCAAGGCTGGAGAGCTGCACCAGGTTCCAATTGTCTGTTTTAGCATGGTTTCTATGGTTGGATACCCTTCCTAATGCCATATATATATATATACCCCCACTAGAATGGGAGAAAGCGCTAATACATGATCTAAGTTATATGATGTATAAAAAATGTAATATACAAATAAATATCTGTAAATATAAACCATCCGATTTTCTGAGTACCTCATTTCTTCTAATATAAAATACCTGTACATCATCTCCAAACCTTCCAATATATATATATATATATATATATATATATACATACACACATGCATACACATATACAGATATGTAAATATGCATGCACATAAACACACACACACATACACACAAATATGAATTAGTGCTTATGTAGTTTAAAGATATAACTATTTAAGTTCAGAATATCAAATTTTAAAATGACTTTCAAGCTGCAATGCATTTTATTCTAAGAATGGATTCACAGACAAACAAATAAAATAAACATTCTGAACAAAAAAATTTCAAAATGTCATTCTTCAATTCTACAGCTGTTTCAACAGTTACAATGCAATTATTGCCATCCATATTCTTATTACATAATTAATATATAAAAATTATATAATAATTTATTTGAGTGATAAAAATAAACTGTTTCATCAGAGGAGATTTTTGAAATCTGAAGGTTTGCTCAGTTTATTCAAATTAATCAATAAAGTATTTTTATATATATTAATTACCCAAATATTAAATGGATCTGGATATTTACATTTTATCAGCTGTTAAACTTCTGTATGATATTTTGGAATATCATTGTAGCTTTTGCAACACCTCACTCTCTCTCCCTCTCTCTGTATATATATATGTGTGTGTATGTATAAATATATATATATATATATATATCTATTCTTTTATTTGTTGCAGTCATTTGACTGTGTCCATGCTGGAGCACCGCTTTTAGTCAAACAAATCAACCCCATGGTCTATTCTTTGCAAGTCTAGTACTTAGTCTATTTGTGTCTTCTGCCAAACTGCTAAGTTACAGGGATGTAAACACACCAGCATCGATTGTCAAGCAATGGTGTGGCGACAAACACACATTTGAACTTCTTTCAGTTTCCGTCTTCTAAATTGATTCAGAAGGCTTTGGTTGCCCCGAGGCTATAGTAGAAGACACTTGCCCAAGGTGCCATGCAGTGGGACTGAACCCAGAACCATGTGGTTGGTAAGCAGGCTATTTACCACACAGCCACTCCTATATATATATATATATATATATATATATATATATATTATATATACCCTTTTACTCTTTTACTTGTTTCAGTCATTTGACTGCGACCATGCTGGAGCACCACCTTTAGTCGAGCAAATCGACCCCAGGACTTATTCTTTGTAAGCCTAGTACTTATTCTATCAGTCCCTTTTGCCGAACCGCTAAGTTACGGGGACATGAACACACCAGCATCGGTTGTCAAGCGATTTTGGGGGTACAAACACAGACAAACAAACACATATATATACACATATACACGACAGGCTTCTTTCAGTTTCCATCTACCAAATCCACTCACAAGGCTTTGGTCAGTCCGAGGCTATAGTAGAAGACACATGCCCAAAGTGCCATGCAGTGGGACTGAACTCAGAACCATGTGGTTGGTAAGCAAGCTACTTACCACTCAGCCACTCCTCATTGACATGATTATCATTTAATGTCCGTTTTCTATGCAGGTATGGGTCGGCCAGTTTGACAGGAGCTGACAGCTGAAGACCTGCACAGGCTTCACGTCTGCTTTGACATGGCTTCTAAGGTTGGATATTCCTTCCTAACACCAATCGTTTTACAGAGTGTATTGGGTGCTTTTATGCAGCACTGACACATTGAAGTCAAGCCAAATGTATGAAGTCAAATGTATGTCTAAACTTTACTGTATATGCTTAATGTTCATTCACCCAAGGGGAGTGTAGTTATTTGGTGTTACAAACATTATACACATCCTGTTAAGTTTAACCCTTTTGTTACCATATTCATTTGGAGATGCTCTGTGTTTCTTACAATTATCTAAAATATAACAAAGAATTTAGTAAAATAACTGGCATCTGTGCCGGTGGCATGTAAAAAGCACCATCCGATCGTGGCCGCTGCCAGCCTCGTCTGGCACCTGTGCCGGTGGCATGTAAAAAGCACCATCCGATCGTGGCCGCTGCCAGCCTCATCTGGCACCTGTGCCGGTGGCACGTAAAAAGCACCATCCGATCGTGGCCATTGCCAGCCTCGTCTGGCACCTGTGCCAGTGGCACGTAAAAAGCACCCACTACACTCATGGAGTGGTCAGCGTTAGGAAGAGCATCCAGCCGTAGAAACATTGCCAGATCAGACTGGGCCTGGTGCAGCCTTCTGGTTTCCCAGACCCCAATTGAACCGTCCAACCCATGACAGCATGGAAAGCGGACACTAAACGATGATGATGATGATTATTAAGTTAGTGTTAGGAACATAAATTGTGACTAAGGTTTGGTGGAAGATTTTAATTCAGAACTTATGAAAACAAGACATTGGTACTACAGAGCCAGAGCTGGTTTCAGCCGGGTCAGTATCGAAAGGGTTAAATGTGAATTTCGTTAGACTTCATTATTATAACTTATTTGACTCTATCTGGTCCAGACTCCAATTATGCAGATACTCTAACGACGGTTTGGAATAATTCATTATTATATTTGACTTGAGTCAGAAATTCTGGTGATTGGCATTGCTTCTACGCAACACACTATGTGTGTGTGTGTGCATGTATTAAGAAAGTGACATAAGTCTGTCATATATACACATATGTATACATACAAGCATTCTGTGATGGTTGTAAATGAGCATCCCCAGCATACAAGCGGAGTTGTTAATTTGCAGAATCTTAATGGGAAAAGATGTAGGCTTGTGTGTTCAAGTTATCTGTAGAAACTAAGTTCTGTTTTTTTCTTGGTTCAGTCATTGGATTGCAGCCATGCTGGAGCACCGCCTTGAAGGGTTTGGACAAACAAATCAAAGCCAGTACCTATTTTTAAGCTTGTTTTTTTTTTTTATTCAATCAGCCTCTTAGCTGAACTGCTAAGTTACAAGAACTGAAAGAAACCAACACCAGTTGACAAGTAGTAAAGAGGAGAAATGCAATCACACACACATACATGAATATATATGTATATATATATATATATATATATATATATATATATATATATATATATATATATACTCTTTTACTTGTTTCAGTCATTTGACTGTGGCCATGCTGGAGCACCGCCTTTAGTCGAGCAAATCGACCCCGGGACTTATTCTTTGTAAGCCCAGTACTTTTTCTATCGGTCTCTTTTGCCGAACTGCTAAGTGACGGCGACGTAAACACACCAGCATCGGTTGTCAAGCAATGCTAGGGGGACAAACATAGACACACAAATGTACACATACACATATATGTTAGTTTCCGTCTAACAAATCCACTCACAGGGCTTTGGTCGGCCCGAGGCTATAGTAGAAGACACTTGCCCAAGATGCCACGCAGTGGGACTGAACCCGGAACCATGTGGTTGGTAAGCAAGCTACTTACCACACAGGCACTCCTGCACCTATATATATATATATATATATATATATATAATAAATAGTAAATAATATATGTATGTAGATAAATGCATATATGGGTACAGGACATCACCAATGGAGCAAATAACATGAAATACATAAGGAAACAAGTCAAATATGTAAACAATGAAAAAAGGGAAAACAGGACAAGTAAACACAGAAAAAGGACCCTTCTCCTCTTTTCCATTTTATTCTTGTTTATGTATTTAACTCGTTTGTTTATGTATTTCATGTTATTTGCACTGTTGGTGATGTCATGTATCCACATATATATATATATATATATATATAAATATATACCAAGGAAATGACTAGAGACCGAGACCTATGGAAGTATGCTGTGCGTGAGAAGACCCGGCAAGACTAGTGAGAACATAACCTGTGGCCTACATACCTTTCCCTCTTGGGACACAAAACTCCACTTGTGAAGACCCGTTGAGGCAAGTGAAAATCAAAATCAAAATCAAACCAAATCAAATCCGATATCAGAAAGCAGAACCAGAATCGAAGTCGATCAACATCAATGGAAATTGCAGCTGTGGTACCAGTGCCGGTGACAAGTAAGCAAACCATCTGATCGTGGCCGTTGCCAGCGCTGCCCCGACTGGCCTCCGTGCTGGTGGCACGTAAAAGCACCATCCGTTCGTGTCCGTTGCCAGCCTCGCCAATGGGACAAGAAAGCAAAACATTCAAATAGACGATACAAAAAACGGACGGGTCATTCGAAGCCTCTAATCTTCAGTCAAGAACTGGATCATCCTCGCAATTTCCTGTTATATATTATTTATTGTTTAACTGTATGTAACACATCCATTTCCAAGTATATATATATATATATATATATAGCAGCATACGTACACTTTGGTCTCTTATATATAAGTATATATATATATCTAAATTTTGTACAACTCTATCTTTCTATTCTTTCATTCTTTCCTTCTTTCAATCAGCCCTTTCACATTTCATTCATTCCACTCTCCGTTGTTTTGTTCCCCCTCTCTCCCATTTCCTGGCCTTCTCTTCATGCTCACTTTCCCTCCTCTTTCACTTCACTGTGTCTCTTTCATTGTTTTTTTTTTGCCCCTCCTTAATACTTCTATCCCTCTGCTTCCACCTCTCTCTCTTCTCCCCACCATGTGACCGGTGTTCGGCCAGGCCTGACCTTTCTTTCTTGGTTCCACTACCATCCTTGCAACATCTATATTCCTTCCTGAGCCTGTCAAATCTTATGTCCTTGCCATAAGGCTTTACTTCCACACACCCCAGCTTATTTTAATTCGTCCTTAGTCAAAAGACACTTGTTCTTATGTCCTGTTATTTGCGTTTGTATTTGTGTAACATTTCTCCGTTATTGTTTTCATATACATTTGCTACTTTCTTCCAAGGAATCTAATGCTCTTAGCTTAGTTTTTCCTTGGGGCTGGCCAGATTGGAGCAATCTCGAGTATAACCAGCTGAAATTGCAAAGATAATCTGGAACTCGACTGAGTATAGAAAACTCCAAATGACCTGTCCTTGTTTTCTTTGTATTGTCTATCTAGATGTTTTGTTGTCCCTTTTTGTATCACCTAACTGTCTTGATGTTTTGCATTCTTGTCCTATTTCTGTATTTTTTAAATATAAAAACATATAGTGGCATACGTACACTTTGGTCTCTTATATATATATATGCAGAATTTAGGCTCATTGAAATATGTTTGTCACATGTTTCAACTGCTAAAAGGCAAATGCACTGCGGTTACCACGGAGAAAAAATCTCTCTTATGGTAAAAAGGTGTGAAAACACCTGCTTCATTTAGTGTCATCATCTATTAGGAATCTCTGACATCAATGTTTTGAGGTTTTTGACTCTTGTCAATGAGATGTACCCAAGAGAGGCAACTCTGAACGAACTTAATGAAGCTGTAGGTTTGTATATAATTTAGTCAACACCTTTTTTACCATAAGAGAGTTTATTTTTCCATGGTAACTGCAGTGTATTTGACTTTTGGCAGTTGAAATATGTGACAAACCTATTTCAACTGACCTAAATTCTGCTCATATCTAAACACTGCTTTGTGCTAACAGTTTATTGTTATCCATGTGTGTGTGTGTGTGCTATCATGTGTGTGGAAACATACAATGAGCTTGTTTCAGTTTCCATCTAGTGAACCTACTCACAAAGCTTTGTTTGGCCAGGGCTGTATAGAAGATACTTGCCCAAGGTGCCACAGAGTGGGCAAGAACCTGGGCCTATGTGGTTGGGAAGTGAACTTCTTACCACACAACCATATAGTAAGATAGTCTCATCACGAAACCACACATATGTACACCTATATTATTTCTTAGTGATATTTCTATTTCTCTTTCACACATACATATAGACAATGCATGCACACAGACACATATAGTCACACACACACACACACACATGTAAAGTATACTGATGAACACATATAATATAGTTACACAAATACAAATATATGTATACACATGTATTCATATATATATATATTATATATTATATATATTATATATATATATGTTTGTATATATGTGTGTATATATATATATATATATATATGTGTGTGTGTGTGTGTATGTGTATGAGTGGTGTATATATATATATATACCTTTATATATATGTGTGTGTAAGTGTCTGTATATATATACATACTGTGTACACACACACACATGTTCTCTCTTTCTCTCTCACGCTCATATATTCAGAATTATAAAATATAAATATGTGTATTTAATAAAAATCCTATATTTTATTCTAAGGAGATATTTCTAGGATTTGATTGCCTGCACAATGATTAGTAGATGATGAAATCTTATCTCTTAATTTTCTTAAATTGAGTCTGAATCTCACACAAACATAAAATAAAGAACTGAAGATTGAATTTCCTTTCTGACATTTATAGATAATGAAACTTCAAGGGGAAAAACCTCTTCCATAAAACAATATAGATTATATAAGTATTGTTATTGGGAGGATTTTATTTGTTTTGGAATGGATTTCACTCTCTCTCTCTCTCTCTCTCTCTCTCACTTCCCTTGTATTTGTATGTCTCTCCATCTTTCTTTTACTGTTTCCCCCTCTGCCTATATGTATGCCTTTTTTTCTCTCTCTCATTCTCTCTATTTCTCTACCTCTCTCTTCCTCTTTTCACCTCACCCTATCGGCAAATTTTCCGTCTAGCTTTTGAAATGGGTTTAGGATTTTGAAATTAATTTGAAGAAATTGATTGAAGCTAAATTATCAAAGTAAGACAGTAGAAAACATTTTCTTTACATAGTCTAAACTTGCAACACCTCAAAGAGTCTGTAACATAATGTATAGTTCTTAATTCCTTCATAGGATAGTTGTTGGCAACAAAATTCTAGTATTTGCTATAAAAATTGTAGCATACAATAATCACAACTACCGACATTGTTTAATATAATTCTATGGAAACCTTAATTGGTATATCATTGCGAAGAGTGATTGCTCTATTAAACATAAAAGTTCCATTGTCAAAGAGTTGGAATAAAAGTTTGGAAAGTAGAAATAGAATGAAACAAAGAGGAACAGAGGAAAAAGATCTTCAGTATGGTTATTCTTGTTCTTTTTGGCTGAAGAGATACAAGATGTAAAGCAATCATTTGTGATAACCATGGAAATCATGGATGGCACTACATGTTAGCAATGTGGAAATTTTCAACATGGTCAACAACAAATTTAATGTAGAAATTCTTTTTCAATTATACTGCATCCTTAGCACTCCACTATTCATGTCAGTTTCCTGAAGAAATAATTTCATAGTTCAAGACAAATGTTTGTCTGGAACTATCACAAAGCTGCAGAAAATATTCCAAACTGGACAAAATGTCTAGAATCCAAAGGCAAACATACCAAGAAGTGAAGTTTTGTGTTAATACCAGAACACATAAAATTATTCAAATTCTTGGAAATTTGTTTTGCTAACTAAGAAAAGTGGGGAAGAAGGCAAGAATTTAATATTGTGTACCCAGATCAGAAAAATTGGTACAGAGAAAGAGAATGGGGGCCCCTTGCATACTTAGAAAACTGTATGCTCAAATCAAACATTGTGTTCGTGTGTGTGTGTGAGTATGCATACAAGTATCATGGTATATTGTACCCAGAAAATAGTGTAAAGTTGTTGACAATAAGGAGAGTACTTAGTCACAAAAAAATGCCAAAAAAATGGAAGAAGGAACTATATACATTGTTGTCATCATCATTATATTGTATGTCTACTTCATATACATGTACGTGTATATATATACATATTATACAGGGTGTGTAAGATATTTGAGGACAGATTTATGTTTATAAAAAAACAGATTTATAATAACAGATAATAACTTTATTTATCAAAAAATGCTATGAGGATAAAAATAAACCTTCTTCTCCTTAATGTTATTCAAGAAAGCCACCTTCAGCTTCAACAACTGCTTCTATATGAGATCTAAATCATCTACATACTTGAATCAAGTGGTCCTGGTTCATTTTGGACATTACTCTGACTATGGCAGCTTTCAAAGAATCTTTGGTGCTATGGATATGTTCATTAACCTCTATCTCAACAATGCTCCACATGTAATAGTCCAATGAATTAAGATTTGGGGAATTAGGAGGCCAAATTTTAGGGGTTATGTGATCATGAAAATTTTCAGCCATCCATTCCTGTGTAACTAGAGCCATGTGTGATAGTGCAGAGTCTTACTGAAACACAAATGGCCTTCTTTTGCATACACTGTCTACCCAGGGCTCAACAATTATTCCCAGGACCTCAATGTAGGCAGCAGAGTTAACGTTAAGACTTTGTGGAAAGAAGTAAGGAGGCATCATATGTCCTTCATTGCTGACAACCTCTAAAACCATGACAGAGGCAGGACGTTTTGTATACATAACTCTTGGAACTTCAGAAGGGTCTGCACCTAACCATCTGTCATTTCTTCTGTAAACTTTTTGATCTTGGCCAAAGTTTTTCTCATCTGAAAAAATAAAACCAAATCAAATTTTCTTCTGCTGGATTTTCAGTTTGTTTAAGAACCTTTTAAATCTGATGTAGTGATTTTCTTTTGCTTTTTCTGACAAATTGACCTTTCCTCATCATATAAGACTTATATCTGGTGTCTTTGTCGACAACATTTCTGACTGTTCCTTCTGATACATGGAGATCCTTTGCATTTGACCTGATGGACTTTCTGGGATTGTAATCAATGGTCTGTTAGAATGCTTTTTACATGTAAATACTAGTGATACATTTCCATCTTCAGTCTCTAGCTCCTTACAAACTTTGTAGATAAAAGATCTGGCAACTTTTAAAAATTGAGACATTTCTAAATCGCTATGCTCAGCCTTTATAACTGCAATAACAGCATGCCTCTTTTTTTCTTGAGTAAGCTGAGGGTCTGCCATTATTATTTTCTGAAACAAAGATT
The DNA here is from genome assembly GCF_006345805.1 of Octopus sinensis. Taxonomy (NCBI): domain Eukaryota; kingdom Metazoa; phylum Mollusca; class Cephalopoda; order Octopoda; family Octopodidae; genus Octopus; species Octopus sinensis. The sequence continues at coordinate 22,543,212 of NC_043012.1, forward strand.
ATAAAGAGTTAGCAAAAAATGCAGCAATGACCACAAAAAGGTATGTCCTCAAATACATTATGCATCCTCTGTGTGTGTGTGTATGTGTGTGTATTATCACCATTTTTTACACTCACTTTTCCATGCTAGTAAGAAAGAATTGGATGGGCCTTCTCAGGCTTGAAACCATTCTCAATGTCAATTCATTGAGCTATTTTTTATGACACTCGGGGATACATGTAGTTATTCTGAAATCCAGAATTCACAGGGAAATGTATAAAGCACACCCTATGTTAGTCATACAATTTTTTTTTTATTTATCACTGTTAAGGCTAAAAAATGTGTACAACATGCACCATATACACCTTGTTTGTATGTTTCCATTATATTTACGTATACAGTATATGGCTTTTTCTTTCAAGTATGATGTCCTGAAAACATGACAATTTAGCTTTAATCTTTTATGTTAATGACTTTCATTAACATTCCTAGATCTTCTCAGTCTCATCTTCTGGATAAAGTGTGGACTATAGCAGTGCTTTAATTTAAGAGTTTGTAAATCTTAAAACTAACATCTACTGATTTAACCTTTTTCTTACCATGTTTCTATTGCAATACACTCCCTTTATTTCAATTAATTCTGAAAATAATGAAGAATTTCTTAAAATATGAGTAACTTTGTCATAACTGAGCTGACATCTGGAACATAGATTATCAGTAAACTGTGATGGAAGGTTTCAGTTTAGATCACTTTAGACAATGAAGTTTGCATCATGGAACCAAAAGGCGATTCAGGCAACTTGAGATCAAAAGGGTTTAAAATATATTCAACTTAATTTTAAGTTACCCTCCTTGTTTATTTCTCATATATTGTCTGTCTGTGCTGAATTTTGAAAATAATAAAGCTTCCATTAATGATCTTCTAGTTTTCTTTGTACAATTCTATATTGGAGAGTAGAGTTATCAATTAATGCTTTCTTCCCTTTCATCTATCATCCATCTGTCCTCTTGCTCATTTGGATTTGTTGGCTGGTAGACTTAACTGGTGACATGGCTTAAAACGACCCTTTGGGATTTAGTGACCTTTTTTAATTGAGTCCCCTTGCAAACCGGCATTTTGCAGACAACTCTTTCCCTTTCTCCCACTGATCCTGGAGCTCCTCATAAACAGGGCATCATGGCTTTCTGATTAAACAGTAAAAATGGAAAACACAAGTGATACCTTTTCCAGATAAGAATTTTATCAAATATGGCTGTGTGGTTAGGGAGCTTGCTTCCTAGCTACATGGTTTCGGGTTCAGTCCCACTGCGTGACACTTTGGGTAGGTGTCTTCCACTATAGCCCCGAGCCGACCGGAGCTTTGTGATTGAATTCGGTAGGAGGAAGTTACTGCCATGTGTGTATGTGTGCGTATAGCTGCTCAGTGCCTCTCCGAAAGAGAGAGGGGGAAAAGTGAAGAGATAAGAAACATGAGAAACACATACACATACATATACATAAATACACATACATATATATATATATACACACACACACACACATATATATACATACATATATATATATATATATATATATATATATAATATATATATATGAGGGGATGCTGAAAAGTTCCTGGCATTAAGGGTATCACAAAAGGCCTGGTTAGAGGCCCAACCTGCTAAGTTCTTTTACAGGGCTTAGAAAAACTGAAGGATCGCTGCAATAAGTGTGTGAATCTGAGATGGAACTATGTTCAATAAAATCATAATTAACTGATCCTCCTGTGTTTTCTTTTACACAAAGCCAGGAACTTTTCACCATCTCTTTGTATATATCAAAACTGGAAGATGGAAAAAAAATTTTATTATTATTTATTCACCATTACACATGTTTCATTTGCTAATCAGAGTTACAACAATCACACACTGGGCTGTAGCACTGGCATAAGCAGATGTGGTTCAAGAAGACACAGCTTCGATTTTTCCCTACATACATAATTTCATATATATATATATATATATATGTATATATATTGTATAAAAGATCATGGGTAAGGCCAAAACAATGCGAAGTAAATCTAAGGTAAGTCGCAAGGTAAATCACATGTGGGTTCTCTGTGCCAGAGAACCTATGTCGTATATGAGATCACCTGTGGCAAATGTGGTGTATCTCACATTGGAAACATGACAAGAAAACTGCATGTAGGCATTAAGAAACACATGCAGGCAGAAACTTCCATGAAGAAACCTCCATGGAAATGCCAGACCCGGGAATTCACAGTGCACATCAAGGCAACACAGCAAAACAGGGGCAACCTTAGAATCTCTGAGGCCATCCTCATACACCAAAAGAAACCCTAGATCAACAGTAAAAGGGAGTTACAGGAAGCTAGCTGATTGCTATAGCAACAAACTTCTGTGTGTGTCCACTCCACACATGCTCACACGCATTGGCAACATCCGTCAATTTCTTGAAAATGGGGGTCATAACCCCGAAATATTGAATAGAAGTTAAGTCTACATTAATTCATATATTTGTTTTCTTGTGAATTACCTTGTATTTACATCGCATTGTTTTGGCCTTACCCACGATTTTTTATACAATATACTCTACACAATGCTTCATAGTATTTATTCCATTATAATATATATATAAATATATATATATATATATATATATATATATATATATATATTATATATATATATAAATATATATATATAATAAATATATATATATATATAAATTTATATATATATATATAAATAGAAATAGAAATACATGTATGTGTGTGTGTGTGTGTTTGCACATATGTATGTACATGTATGTGTCTATATATATATATGGAGAGAGAGATATATACATATATATATATATATATATATACTCACACACACACATCTATATACATAAATTTATTCATATCAAAACATACATATTCAGTATACACACACATATACATATATGCATAAGCATACACAATATATATATATATATATACATGCACACACACACACACATACATACATATATATAGAGAGAGACATACATACCTGCATACATATATATATACATATACATACATACATATATACATATACATATATACATATATACATATATGCACACACACACACACACACACACAGACACAGACACACACACATTCATTTACAGATCAAAAGTTACAAACTCCTACACTTGCAAATGTGTATATCTATGTGTACAGGTGCGTGTATATGTGTGTGTGTGTGTATGTGTGTGTGTGTGTGTGTGTGTGTAAGAGAAAGAGTTTGTGATATGTTGAAAAATATTGCAAATTTTGATCTAAGTTTTAACTTTTCAAAAAAAATAATCAATTTCTTCTCTACAGCAATGGCTCTCTAAGTTTTTTTCGTTCACACAACATACAAAAAAAAAAAAGAAAGACAAAGTTTTTTTTTTTGTAAAGTACTTATACACAAGCAGTTTTACATTCATCAAATGTGACGAGAGAGGGTTTGAAACAAGAACAAATAAAAAAACACAACAATAAAAGACAAGACGAACAAAGACCATAAAACTACAAAAATAATAAGTATAGAGACATCTTTTATATTCTCATTGATAAAAGATTTATGTTGCCAATCTTGTCAAACTTTAGCAGCAGTAACTTCTGTTAAGATGATTTGCCTGCTTCTATAAAATTCCCACGCATACATATATATGTGCACAAACACATGGATTCACACATAGAGAGTCACACACACACATACATGCACACACATATACACACATATACACAGAATAGTGTATTTAGAGCTTGCCCACAGTTTTGTTGTAAACTTTATAACTGTCTTTTAAGTAGTACCACGCAAACATGATTTCTGAAGTGAAATAACTAAAATATTTTGAAGAACTTGAGCGATATATTCAAAATAAGAATTGAATTTTAACAAATTTTTTCAAAAATTATTTTGAGAATCATTTTTAATAACTTTTGTCATTTTGCAGAAATACCCATTTCTGAAATGATGGCGGGCAAATCTTTCTCTCTCTCTCTCCCAATTTTCATTTAAAATGAAAGAAAACAAAGTATATACGTTCACCCACCACCCATACCACATTTCTCTACTTCTTGCTGGAATAAAACAAGGAAAAATTTCTCTTCACTTGTTCTTCATATTCATCAATTTTATACAAGTAAAACTTTCTGAAACTCTGCATCATCTTGGTTTAGCTAATATATGAAGGTTTAGTGCAAGTCACAAGCTCTCTTATACTGAACTTAATTTACTAAGACAACTTAATCATTCTGAAAAACATTGTGAGGAGTGGGGAAAAGGTTTGCTCGTTTGTTTATAGTAATTATAAAAACACAGATACTTGAAGATGACATATAACCATTCCTCTCAAATATGGGTTTATGAAGAAACAATATAGTTTATGTTAGCTATTGATTTCATGCCAACTCCAACCCAAAGTTTCTACAGATTGTCAATATTGAATAGATCAATAGCAGTTTCGACATCTTGTTTGTTTTTCATTTGTTCCTGAGAATACATACACATATTCATTCGGCATACATGCTCTGCAAGATGGCTGCCAATTTATTGGAACACACTTTACAACAATGACATAAAGTTGCCATGAGTTTCAGCAAAAGTAATTGAAAGTACTGAAATATTCAATTGATAAACTTCTTTCCCTTAAAAAAAAAAAAAAAAAAGAAAAAGAAAAATCATTCAAATTAAACTTATCGACAGGTTTGTACAAAAGCTATCTTTCAGAATTTCTACGATATTTACTTCTTTTCACTGATGTTCCTTTCTTCAAAGCGAATCGGGGATAATTATAAACAAACAATTTAGTGAAGGGATTTGCAAAATCAGAGGTAGTTAGTGTGTTTTTAAAAACAAGCTTCTTAAAAGAAGTTGCTTCAGAAATACAAAATACAAAAAAATAAAAATAATAAAAAATAAACACACAGAACAGAAAAACAACAAAAAAAGTTGCTGTCATCAGAGTTAATCATAGATAAGCCATTGGTTTTCAGTCACATCGAACTCAAACAGAATAATTAAAATTATCGCCTGACCCACTCCCCATGCTGGTGGCATGTAAAATGCACCATCTAAATGTGGCCAATGCCAGCGCTGCCTGTTTGGCTCCCTGTGCCAGTGGCATGTAAAAAGCACCATCCAAATGTGGCCGATGCCAGTGCTGCCTGATTGGCTCCCTGTGCCAGTGGCACGTAAAAAGCACCATCCAAATGTGGCCGATGCCAGCGCTGCCTGTTTGGCTCCCTGTGCCGGTGGCACATAAAAAGCACCATCCAAATGTGGCTGATGCCAGTGCTGCCTGACTGGATCCCATGTTGGTGGTGCGTAAAAATCACCCACTACACACTTGAAGTGGTTGGCATTAGGATGGGCAACCAGCTGTAGAAACATTGCCAGATTAGATTTGAGCCTAATGCAGCCTCCTGGCTTGCCAGTCCCCAGTCAAACTATCCAACCCATGCCTGCATGGAAAACGGATGTTAAACGATGATGATGGAGATGATGATGATTATTACTCACTTTGAATTTGGCACAACTCAAAGATCTTTCTTATTTGAAGTCCATGTTCCATGTTGGCATGGAGTGGCTGGTTTGTCTGGATCCAGTGGATCCAAGGACTGTATCATGATCCAGTGTCTGTTTTGGCATGGTTTCAAAGCTGGATGTTCTCCCTGATACTAGCATTAAGAAGATTGCTTTTTTTCCTTGCCACCAGTACTAGTGAAGGTGCCATGCAGTTCACAAGACTACAAAACGAAAGAGATTAGGGGGCTCTCATGCTAGGAGATGTGCCGGTTGGGAAGAGCAGGATCTTGTTGTTGAGGAGCCACATGGCTACTCACATTGAGAGGAGAGAACGGAAATTAATTAGTAGAGCTGTAAAGAGATAAATACTGGTGATGAGGTGTCTGTAAGGAACATCAAGGTACAGGGTGATAAGAAGTGAGTGGGGAGAGAGGAGCATAGGTGGGGGTTTGCAAAAGTGTATGAGGTGGTGGGGGAGAAGTAGCAAGAGTGAAAGGGAGAGCAAGAAATGAGGAAATGGGAGAGGATAGGTGAAGTGGGCAACAAGGGTAAAGATTGGGCAGGGTTGGAGGGTGGATGTAGGGAATGATGGATAAGGGGTGAGGAATGACCAATGTCGCATGAGTTGGGGAACGATGAGGAATGCAGAAGAGGGCAGATGGATGTGGGGCGGGGTGGGGTGGAGCTGTAGGATGTTAATATGATTCAGTTGACAGGTGAAGAAATTAAGTACTATTTCAACCACTGCTTTATACAGGTATGGTGTAATAAAGTTTCAAATAAACACTTTAAACCATTAGCATTTAAATCGGCCATAATAATAATAATAATAATGATGATAATAATAATGATAATAATAATAATAATAATAATAATAATAACAACAACAATAATGGTAATAATAATAATAATAATAATAAATAATAATAATAATAAATAATGATTTCAAATTTTGGCACAGAGCCAGCAGTTTTTGAGGAGAGGGGAGGGAAAAGTTGATAATCTCAACCCTAATACTCAACAGGTACTTATTTTATTGATCCTCCAAAAAGGATGAAAAGGGAAAGTTGACCTCAGCTGGGATTTGAACTCAGCACATAAATACACATGAAATACCACTAAGCTCAGGTGCTAACAGTCCTGCCAACTCACTGCCTATGATGATGATGATGATGATGATAATGAGAAGAAGAAGAAGAAGAAGAAGAAGAAGAAGAAGAAGAAGAAGAAGAAGATGATGATGATGATGAAGAAGAAGAAGAAGAAGAAGAAGAGAAGAAGTAAACAACTATGATGATTTGAAGAGAGAATTACGAAGGTTGTGGTCAATGAAGAGAGTAGACGTGATACCAATAGTAATTGGTGCACTTGGAAGTATTGCCACTCCACTACTAACATGGCTGAAAAAGATCAGTGCAAGTGTAAAGGTAGAACACCTACAAAAATCAGCATTGCTTAGAACTGCAAAGAATTCTTTGCAGGGTTCTTGAAACATGACCATTAAATAAGTGTCACCTTAGTCTGCTGGCTGTGGACAGCTGACACTTTCCATCATACTCAGCAAAATAAACTGTGAGGTTTCATATAATAATAATAATAACAATAATAATAATAATAATAATGATAATGATAATGATATGGTTTTTTTTTGAAAAAACAGATTTAATGCCATGACTATACATCTCTGGTTCTTTCTTGTGTGTGTTGGTTAAGTATTTTTTATGCTTGATAAGCTTTTATGGGAGACAAACAGATTCACACTTGTCACATTCAATAATAATAATAATAATAATAATAATAATAATAATAATTGTGTACAGTGCTCAGGTGCACTACAACTCATCTAAAGTGTATATATAATCAGGTGTATATATATAATCAGGTGTATTTTAAAAAAACATTTATATTAGTTACTATGTTATAATTAGCTCAGAGTTTAAGCAAAGCCCACGGCTTTTGGTATAATTACAAATAAATAAACATCTATAGATGTATATATATATATATGTGTGTAGCTGTGTGCGTATGAGTATCTATGTGTGTGTGTGTGTGTTTATGTGTATAAGAATAATGCTCATGAAAATAAATGACTAAAGATTGGTTTGATCGAAGAAGTGTGGTGTATAAAAGAATTAAAAGCATGACAGAAAAGGTTAACAAAATGGAAAATTTAAATTATTTTCCCAATAACAAAACTAAAAAAGAAATTCAATATGTAATTATGAAACAATTCTGTTATTATTTTGTATAGATTTTCAAACAATATTAATGGAAACCTTTTTAGAAATCAAAAATTATGACACAAATTATCATATTTAAGATATATTATGATCCACTTCTCAGGAAGTGAAATGGAAATGAAATGTTTGAGTGAACAAGTTAGTAGACTGCATACTCTTTTACTCTTTTACTTGTTTCAGTCATTTGACTGCGGCCATGCTGGAGCACCGCCTTTAGTTGAGAGCAAATCTTTGTAAGCCCAGTGCTTATTCTATCGGTCTCTTTTGCCGAACCGCTAAGTGACGGGGACGTAAACACACCAACATCGGTTGTCAAGCAATGCTAGGGGAACAAACACAGACACACAAACACACACACACATACATATATACGACAGGCTTCTCTCAGTTTCCGTCTACCAAATCCAGTCACAAGGCATTGGTCGGCCTGGGACTATAGCAGAAGACACTTTCCCAAGATGCCACGCAGTGGGACTGAACCCGGAACCATGTGGCTGGTTAGCAAGCTACTTACCACACAGCTACTCGTTCATATTATGTTAGTTCAAATCAGTAAAACAGATATTTTATTCATTATACTTCCATTGAGATGGGTTTGAAGAAACTTGTATTAGAAAACCTGGGAAATATGTGTTTTTCCTTAGATGTTGTATTCCTCCATAAAACGATAAACGTCGCCCTTTCAAGCCTAGCCAGGCTCATAGGTCCCCTTTCCCGGTTTTTGTGGTGTATGTGTTCCCCCCAGCTGGACGGGACGCCAGTCCATCGCAGCGTTACTCAAGAAACAGGAAGAGAGAGTGAGAGAAAGTTGTAGTGAAAGAGTACAACAAGGGTCGCCACCCCCACCCCCTGCCAGAGCCTCGTGGAGCTTTTAGGTGTTTTCGCTCAATAAACACACTCAATGCCCGGTCTGGGAATCAAAACTGCGATCCTTTGACTGCGAGTCCGCTGCCCTAACCACTGGGCCATTGCACCTCCTGTATTCCTCCATACATAGAAAAATGTATTTACACATTATGCGATATCGCTTAATTCTTGAACTAATTCTGTAGATCTAGGTGGACAATGAAATGACGGAGTCATCAAAAAGTTGAATAGAATGTTTGAGGGAAAATATGTACTCTGAGTTCAATCCTTGCCAAGAGCAACTATTTCTGTACATTTATACATTTATCTAATAATTCAGCTGCTTAATGCATTGTTTCATCACATTAGCATGCATATATATATAAGAATACTGTTATCAGTTAAACATGTTATTTTTATTCCTTAGCAGTTAATGAATCTTATTTTATCTTAGAGTAACATAGAATATATATAATAGGATTATTATAAAATTCATGTAATGTTTGTGTAAATAATCCCTACCTCCATGAAATACAATAGAATAGAATTTCTTATATAATCTCTCTTATCTAATTGAAAATACTCAATGGATATTAGGAATCAATGAGGAAGCCTCTATGAAGGTGTTCAATTGAGAAGAAATAGCAGCCAAATCTACCGTAAATAACACACCCCTATTGTTTTATCTTTTTGTTTTATTTGTTTCAGTCATTGAATTATGGCCATGCTTGAGCACTTCCTTGAAAGGTTTTCAGTCAAACAAATCAATCTTGGATCTTAAATCTGGTACTTGTTCTATCGGTCTCTTTTGCCAAACTGCTAAATTATAGGGATGTAAACAAACCAACACTGGTGGTCAAGCAATGGGGCATAGTGGCAATGCACAGACATAAAGTGATACACAAATATATATATATAAAGGAGTTCATAAATTATGTAATTTCTACTTAGTATTCGGTATTTTTATTCCAGAGAGGTCAAAATGGTAAAAATGGCAAAAATGGTGTGTCAAGTAGCAAAGTAATAATTTGATTATTTTTCCAGTAAGTAATTCTCTTCAACCCAATGCTCTCAAAATTGCATTTTTGCTGCTGCATCATCATCATCATCACCATCATTGTCATCATCAGCAGCAGGTGCATTATTAATCTCTTTTTCCTTAAGACTTCCTATCCCTGCTATTATAATTATCATTTATATCATCATCATCATCATCATCATTTAATGTCTGCTTTCCATGCTGGCATGGGTTGGATGGTTTGACTGAAAACTGGTAAGCCAGAGAGCTGCACCAGGTACCAATCTGATTTGGCAAGGTTTCTATGGCTGGATGCCCTTCCTAACACCAACCACTCCAAGAGTGTATGGGTGCTTCTTATGTGCCACTGACACAGGTGCCACTTATGGGACACCACTTGGGTTGTTGGGTTGACAGGTCTTCTCAAGCACATATCACTCAAATTTTTACATGACACTGGCATCGGCCATGACTATCATCATCGTTTAACGTCCGCTTTCCATGCTAGCATGGGTTGGACAGTTCAACTGGGGTCTGGGAAGCCAGAAGGCTGCTCCAGGTCCAGTCTGATCTGGCAGTGTTTCTACAGCTGGATGCCCTTCCTAATGCCAACCACTCCATGAGTGTAGTGGATGCTTTTTTGCGATGCCAGTGCATGCTAATTTAGTTAATAGATATTTCATTTTGATGTTTAGTGACAAGTTTCCTCAAATCTCAAGAATCTTCCTTTGGATTCTTGCAGAATATAAAATGGTACTGGGTTGGCTTTGTGAGTTTCAGTTCCAATTGCTATCAGTCTTTTATGCAGAATTTTGGGTGTTGTGTCCAATGCCATGTGTCCAATGCAGAATTTTGAGTATTGTGCAATGCAATGTGATTTCGATTCCCAGACTGGGCTGCATGTTGTGTTCTTGAGCAAGACACTTTATTTCACGTTGCTCCAGTTCACTCAGCTATAGAAATGAGTTGCGATGTCACTGGTGCCAAGCTGTATCGGCCCCTTTGCCTTTCCCTTGAATAACACTGGTGGTGTGGAGAGGGGAGGCTGGTATGCATGGGCAACTGCTGGTCTTCCATAAATAACCTTGCCTGGAATTGTACCTCAGAGGGTAACTTTGTAGGTGCAATCCCATGGTCATTCATGACTGAAATGGGTTGCGAATGGTTTTATATTTTTATTATAATTAAAATCTAAACTGTTAATACATGAATGTGAAAGAGATAGTTGAATAACTGCAAACCTACTTTTGGGCCACCCTGTGTGTGTGTATATATATATATATATATATATATATATATACATACATATATACTCACATACATATATTTATTCTCTTGTTTTATTATCAGTATTTATATATATATCATATGAGTAATATATTACATATAATGTATTTACATATGTATAAGCATAGCATATAATACAATTGCATAATGTATACAAGAGTGGGGAGACAGCTTTAGATTATAACCCTTATATAAACTATGTAATATGTATGTATATATACTATATAAAGCTATAAGGCATATAATGCCATTTTATACATTATATATATATATATATATATATATATATATATATATATAATGTGTGTATATATATATATATAATAATATATATATAATATATACATATATAAACATCTAAACATATACATACAGATCATCATCATCATCGTTTAAAATCTGCCTTCTGCCTGGCCGTCTCTTGTCAAACCATCCCACCCATGCCAGCATGGAAGGTGGATGCTAAATGATGATGTGTATGTATATGTTTAGATGTTTATGCCTGTGTATATTACAGACTCATCTCCTACAAGGTTATGAATGTTGTTGGACTGAATTTGTTTATTCTGATCTTTTGCATTCCTGAAGATTTTAGCTGCAGGTTTTCTGTTGAATTTCTTTTACATGTTTTCATTAAGAAGAATTATTGAAACTACTGTCCACTATCTGAGAAAAGAATTTCTTAAATGTTTTATTAAGGAATTCATTCGACTGAAATACATTTTCTATTCATTTCAAGCTTATAATAATAATACATTTCTATTTGGGTTTATATTTTGTATTAAGAAATGTAAACTCAGAATGACATTTAAAAATTTCATAAATTGAGAAAAAAATGCTTTTAATAAATATAAAAATACATAAATTTTAGCTGACAACAAAATGCGTTTTTAGGATAAATGTAGGATTATATATATCTGTGAGCCCTAGAGTGTTATTTGGCTGGCGTTTCTCACAGATTTCACGGCAAAATGTATCTGATTTGTGCTTGTATGTTTTCCCCACGCATAACAATAGGAAAATGAAAGTGAAAGTATCAAATTACAAAATGTGAAACGGTTCTTTTAGTGAATGTCAAAATATATACATTTCAATGAAATATGTGTATGGAATAAGTCCCAAGTTCTGAGCGACAGAGAAAATGTTTCAAAGAAACATAACCAAATATTGTTTCATTAAAAAAAAAGACTAATTCACTGGAAACTTTGACAGAAATTACTGACTGGAACATTGAGTTTATCTCTATGGCCACTGAAGCTGTCAGAAATAGCAACAAAATACCATTATTGCATTAAAGAGTCACAGATTAATGATGTCTTAGACATATAGTAATAGATTTAGTGCCTTTTGGGAAAACCTCTTATTTTTCCTTATTTGTAACTTTAATTTTTTTTATCAAAACGAAATAAAAAATTTTTAATATGTGATTTCGTTTTTTAATTTTTTGTTGTTGTTTTTACTTCTTACATAACATGTACATTTAGGGTAATATTTTTATAATGAATGCCAATTAACAGAACAAAGCTTTTGTAACAGGGTTCAAACAATGAATAGCTATTTCTCAGAGGAAGAAAATACTCTGACAAAGGATGCACGAAATACGATGGAAAAGGTTGAGAATATAAAAGCTAAGGAAACGGAACAGAAACTGGAACGCACGTTACGGCACTGTGCACAAAATGCAATGAAAAATAATTGCAAATGACTGCAGCAGAAGATGATGCCTCTGCACAGAAACTGTTCTCTGAGAGTGGGTCCAGTTTCAGATATTTCTCAACATTAATACACATGTGCTATTGAAAAGTGTGACAGACATGTATTCTTTAAAACCATGTAGATGTAGCATGTAGTTTAATATATATACATGTGTATATATGCAACTGAGATTCCAAACACTGAAGTTCCAAAACCTTTTATAATATGCACTTATTTAGAAGCAGGAACTTCAAATTCTTGCAGACACAAGACTGCATTACTGGTACTGTGCACAGACTAGTTCCTTCTGCAGTACAGTACTAAGACACTTGTACCATTTATACTAATGTAGAGGCACATCTATTTCATTTAATTATTTAAGTAAATCTATTTTTTTGCTTAATTTGGAGTGTGTTCATTAATATGACCACCACCAGTTGGGAAAAAAATCAGTAAATTGGAAAAGATTTGGTAGCGAAGGTTGCAGAAAATCAATGCTGAACCTGTAAGTATATAATTTATATGTGTGTGTGTGTGTGTGTGTGTGAGAGTGTGTGCATGATGATGATGTATACATACATATATCCATATATATATATGTATAAATATATGTATATACTT
>NC_043012.1:22558950-22571450 GCF_006345805.1 Octopus sinensis
TAATCAATATTTAAACATTCTCACATATACATAATTATATGTATGCTCAAATGTGCATATGCAAATACACACACACACACACACACACACACACAGGCGCACACAAACACAATCAGAGGTGGGTATATGAGCATGAACAAAGGCCGTGCAAGTTTGGAAAATTGACACAAAACTATTTAGCCTGATTCTTGAGTGTTCATATAAAAGAAAAAAAAAAAAAACGAGAAGAAAAAAATGTGTATATCTGTGTGTAAATGTGATTTAGAGTGTGGAAGATATGTGTGTGTGTGTATATGTGTGTGTGTGTGTGATTGTACTTACACATATGTGAATATATACACACACACATACCTCCATATACACACGCACAAGACAGAACAGAAAGCAAAGAGACTGCTGTAGGTCTGCATTGGTAAAACTTATATTGTGTAGTAAAATGAACAAAAAAGTGCTCCACAACAAACTCACTCTTAGCTGCTTTTTTAGCGTCTGTCTGTCTATTTATCTATCTATCTATCTATCTATCTTTTACTCTTTTACTTGTCTCAGTCATTTGATGGCGGCCATGCTGGAGCACCGCCTGTAGTCGAGCAAATCGACCCCGGGATTTATTCTTTGTAAGCCTAGTACTTATTCTATCGGTCTCTTTTGCCGAACCGCTAAGTTACGGGGATGTAAACACCCCAGCATCGGTTGTCAAGCGATGTTGGGGGGACAAACACAGACACACAAACATATATATATATATATATATATATATATATATACATATATATGACGGGCTTCTTTCAGTTTCCGTCTTCCAAATCCACTCACAAGGCTTTGGTCGGCCCGAGGCTATGGTAGAAGACACTTACCCAAAGTGCCACGCAGTGGGACTGAACCCGAAACCATGTGGTTGGTAAGCAAGCTACTTACCACACAGCCACTCATGCGCCTATCTATATAATATATATACATACACATGCATATATATATATATATGTGTGTGCGCGCACGCGTGCCACTATCCTATATTTATACTTTAACCTGATGGTGTTTTGTTTTACTAGGAAGCAATACCACTGTATTGCATTATTTAATAATTTTTTCTTAGAAAACTTTTTCACTGTTCTCAGTCTGTTAACGGCCAGGGGTTCAGACGAGTATATACTGGCATTGATGTAGCGACATTTGAGATTTTGTCTAGGTGAATGTAGCCGATGAGAACTAATCAAATTTTTGTTAAGAAACGTAAATTGGAAAGTTCAAAACCTAGGTCCTAGATTGTCCACATCTGGGTTGTATACTCTTACTGTTTTTACTCTTTTACTTGTTTCAGTCATTTGACTGTGGCCATGCTGGAGCACCGCCTTTAGTCGAGCAAATCGACCCCGGGACTTATTCTTTGTAAGCCCAGTACTTATTCTATCGGTCTCTTTTTGCCGAACCGCAAAGTGACGGGGACGTAAACACACCAGCATCGGTTGTCAAGCAATGCTAGGGGGATAAACACAGACACACAAGCACACACACATACATATATATATATATATACATATATACGACAGGCTTCTTTCAGTTTCCGTTTACCAAATCCACTCACAAGGTATTGGTTGGCCCGAGGCTATAGCAGAAGACACTTGCCCAAGGTGCCACGCAGTGGGACTGAACCCGGAACCATGTGGTTGGTTAGCAAGCTACTTACCACACAGCCACTCATAATGTTCTTCCTACAAGTAAGATGAAATTTTTTATGTTCGCCGTCCGTAAACATTTTTGCCAGTATATATATATATACACATAGTGAAATTTTACTATAGTGTCATTTCCAGTAAATATTGGTGCATTGTTGTACCACTATCCTATATATATATATATCTGGCACCTGTGCCAGTGGCATGTGTAAAAAGATTCAAGCGAGGTCATTGCCAGCATCACCTGACTGGTCCTCGTGCCAGTGGCACGTAAAATCACTCACTACACTCTTGGAGTGGTTGGCATTAGGAAGGGCATCCAGCTGTAGAAACTCTGCCAGATCAAGACTGGAGCCTGGTGCAGCCATCTGGTTTGCCAGCCGTCAGTCAAACCGTCCAACCCATGCTAGCATGGAAAGTGGACGTTAAACGATGATGATGATGATGATGATGATGATGATGATATATATATATATATATATAATATATATATATATATATATATATAATATACACACATATACAGAATATACATGCATATATATATATATATATATAATTAGTGAATGGAAAAAATGAATGTATATATATATATACATATATTTACACACAGACATACACACAATATCCACACATATATGGATTAACTTTAGATGGAATATGTATTTAAATATTTAAATATACAAACAGTTAATTGTAAAATTCTAACTAAAGAACTGATTATGGAAATTATGTGAATTATATGGAAAAAACAAAACAAACTACTTTACTTACTAGTTAATTAGTTCATATCATAAAAAATCCACAGGTTCCTGATGTATACACACACACACACACACACACATGAGAGAAGGAAACACTGTTTACTTACAATTCATAAACCTGAATGTGATCGGATCCATGTATCCTCTAAGATGCATCATTTATCCAAAATGTTATAATAATAATAATAATATTGTTATATTTCGGAATGGTCATTTTGCCAGTTTAGCCAATAAAAACCCACACACTATATATTTGGTGTTATTTTGCTTCAGTGTTATTTATTTTTTACATTAATCTTAATCTTATTTTGGCCAAAATACCACCAAATATATAGTGTGTGTGTTTTTATTGGCTAAACTGGCAAAATGACCATTCCGAAATATAACAATATCTGTTTCAACACACGAATTCACATAAAAAATCTTGCACAACAAATATATAAACGTAATAATAATAATCTTTTCTACTTTAGGCACAAGGCCTGAAATTTTGGGGCAAGGGGGACCAGTTGATTACATGGACCCAAGAGAGCAACTGGTACTTATTTCATCAACCCTGAAAGGATGAAAGGTAAAGGTGACCTTGGCGGAATTTGAACTGAGAATGTAAAGACGGATGAAATGCTGCTCAGCGTTTTGCCCAGCATGCAAACAATTCTGCCAAATAACCATTTTATAATAATAATAATAATAATAATAATAATAATAACAATAGATCATCTTGTCTCGGGATGTCCTGTGCTGACACCAAACGAATACAAAAAATCACCACGATAAGGGATGAAAATATGTAAACACTACAAAATGAGCACTTTGCTTAGAGGTATGAACATCATCCTGAGCCAGTCGTTGAAGGTAAAAACGTCACTATCCTCTGCGATTTTCCAGTCAACACTGACAGATGGCTGTGGATGACTAAAAGGGATTTAAAACTGGAAACGGAGGCCGCTAGAAATAGCAGGGATTCACTCCAGCTCGTAATATATAGAAAACTAAGCGACCATCAGTCACTAATCTTGCAACAAGCAAAGTAGTGCACATGCGCGCGCATACACACACACACACGGGATAGGCTTCTTTAGTTTCTGTCGACTAATTCCACTCAGAAGTTGTTGGTTGGCTCACAACTAAAATATAGAACTGTGTCCAACAATGTCTCCACAATGGGATCGAACCTCTAACCACATGGTTCTAAAGAGAACTTCTTTACCACTTAGCCATGCCTGTGCATTAGAAATAAAGATAAAGATACTAAGATCAAACCCAGGCTGAAGCTATAAATTTGCAGATAAACAAAGAATCAACCAACTGGGATGTTTATCTTTTTATCATCTTTTATTTGTTTCCGTCATTGGACTGTGGCCATGCTGGGGCACAGCCTTAAAGGGTTTTAGTTGGACAAATTGACCTCACTGCTTATTTTTTTTTTAAGCCTGGTACTTATTCTATGGGTCGCTTTTAGTGAACTACTAAGCTAATGGAACATAAGCAAACAAACACCAGCTGTCAAGCAATAGCAAGGGATCAAATACAAATACATCTTCCTCTCAACATAAATATATATATATATCATCATCATCAACATCATCGTTTAACATCCACCTTCCATGAGTTGGAATCAATATTTAGCTCAAATTTAAAGAAAGATGAAGACAGGTGAAGGAACAATAAACAGGTGTATTGGTTTAATGCTCAGGAAGAAAAGAAAAGTCTTTGATGTTTCAAGCCTCTGCTCTTCAACAGAAAGGGTTGAAAGAGAAAGGAATGGAGAGAGAATGAAAAAAAAAAAGAAAAATGGAGAGAGAAAAATGTGTAGGGATTAATGGTTCAGCATAATGAAATGGCATATATATATATATATATATACACACACACACACACATATATATATATATATTATATATATATATATATATATATATATATATATATATGCATATATATATTATATATATATACATACATACATACATATATACACACACATATATATATATAATATATATATATATATATATATATATATATTATATATATCATCATCATTTAACATTTTCTATGTTGGCATGGGTTGGACAATTTGACAAGAACAGAAAAGCCAGATGGCTGTGCAAGTTCTATGTCTGCTTTGGCACAGTCTCTACAGCTGGATGCCCTTCTTAATGCCAACCACTTAAGAGGCTTCTTTCAGTTTCTGTCTACCAAATTTGCTTGCAAGGCTTTGGTCACCCTGGGAGTAGAAGAATCTTTCCCAAATGTGCCATGCTGTGGAACTGAACCTGGAGACATGTTGTTGGGAAGTAAACCATTTCTCTGCACAGCCAACAATTAAATAAACATTCGTTTAATAACATCATCTACAACACATTCCCGAAAATTTTATGTATATTATTTAACTAAACATTTGACAATAAACCTAAAGACATACATAAAACTAAATATATAAATCAGTAAATATATGAATAAATATCGAAGACAGAAGACAGACCACCTCCTGAGTGTAGTAAAATAAGTTGAATTTACTGCTCTAGTCACAAATACATTAAAACATTTGGAACAAACCAAAGAATACTTACTAACGTTATTAAACGTAACGTTTATGTTATATATTCTAAACATAAACTTAATCAAATGGTTGCAAACATAAATAAAGAAACTAAAAATGTGGTTATATGAAAACAATTAGATTAAATGTAAGTCTGGAGAGTTTGTTAATGCCACTGGTGTAATAAATAAATGCGATTATTTTCATAGATGCTTCAAACAATATGATAGCATATGTTAAATTGAATATTTTACTAGTTTTCATTTTATCGATGCTTCGGTGATGATATTTGACAAGAGTACAGTTTAAACATAGAATACTAAGTATGCAACCAAACTAGTTTATATTATTGCAGTTAATCCATTAATACATTGCTTTGACCAACTTCATTGTCTAAGAGTTAAGAAATAATTAAAATGAATTCTTTCTAATTTTGACACAAGGTCAGAAATTTTGCGAGTAGGAAGCAAGTAATTATAAATTTAGACAAAGAAAGATTTGTGATTGGATTGAACAGATGGAAGCTATGAAAGAAACCTATTGTATACCAACAGATGTGAGTGGCCTGGAGTAATGTAAAATGAATTGTTTTGCACAAGAACACATAGAACTGCTGGTCTGGGAATTGAAACTACAATTTTGTGATTTTGGATAACACATCCTAACCACTAGACCATGAACATTCACTGTGTGTGTGTGTGTGTATGTGTGTGTTGGTGTGTGTGTGTGTGTTTGTGAGTGAGTTTGTTTCACCCCCATTTTCTTGTGTGTTTACAATGTGAGTTGTAAACAATGTCTTAAGGCTGTATCATGCACGGGGACATAGAAATAATCAGACTGAATACCTGATCGTGCGGTTGAACCATTGGGAGTGAAGGACTCCTAGCCTTTGTTAGGGCATCCTTCTAGGAGAAGGTAACTCAGGTAACTGGGATAACTCCGACATAAAACCTGCGGCTCAGTGGTTACCGATGATGTTGACTTGTTCTTCTTTTCAGATTATGGCTGCTGTTGCTTAGTGAGTGGGATTGACTCAGTGCACAGCCTTTCCTCACTTTAAAAAAAATCTTCTTGCACAGGCATTGCACGATAACAACATTGATTAAGCTTCGTGCAATGGTCATACTTGATAACGAGGGGGCAGCCACCACCATGTAAACAATAGCTTCGTTAAGAATGTCATTTGCCTGCAGTCCACCATGAAAGCATGTTTGGGCCTTCTGATATATCTTGATGTGTTTCACAATCTTTGTAAACAAAAGTCTCATTCATAAGGTGTCGTTCACTGCATAAACATGTCAGGGTTCTTTGTTGTTTGATAGAGTGGGAGATTATTATGTTACTTGGAAACAAATGGAGGTTGGTGACAGTAAGGGCACCCAGCCGTAGAAAACACTACTCCAAAGTATTCTTATCTAACTCATGCAAGCATGGAAGAACCAGATGTTAACCCAACAACAACAACAACAATGATGATGATGATGATGATGATGAAATGTATGTGCTTCTATAAAATTTGTAATTAGTTAAAAAGTTAAACTTCAAATAAAATTAAATTAACATTCCAGTATTTTTTATCTTTTCATTTACTTGTCACAGACATTGGACGTGGCCATGCTGGGGCATCACATTGAAGGGTTTACTTAAACATGTTGACCCATTTCTTATTTTTAAGCATGGTACTTATTCTATCAGTCTCACTTGGCTGAATTACTAAGTTACAGAGATGTAAACAAACTAACAACAGTTGTGAAATGGTGGACAAATACAAACACAAAGGCACACACAGATATATGTATATATATATATCATCATCATTTAACGTCCATTTTCCGTGCTAGCACAGGTTGGATGGTTTGACCGGGGTCTGGGAGGCCAGGGGAAGCACCAGGCTCCAGTCTGATCTGGCAATGTTTATATAGCTGGATGCCCTTCCTAATGCCAACCACTCCGCGAGTGTAGTGGGTGCTTTTTACGTGCCACCGACACAGGTGTCAGGGGAGTCTGGCATTGGCCATGATCGGTTGGTGCTTTTGACATGCCACCGGCACGGAAGCCAGTAAGGTGGCACTGGCATCGGCCATGTTCGGATGGTGTTTTTTATGTGCCACCGGCACGGAAGCCAGTTGGGGCGGCGCTGGCATATATATATATATACATACATACACATGTATATACACATATATATATATATATACACACACATATATATATATATACACACACACACACACAATGGGCTTCTTTCAGTCTCTGCCTACCTAATCCACTCATAAAACTTTGGTTGAGCAGGGGCCACCCACAATGGAAGACACTTGCCCAAGGTGTCACACAGTGGAGCTAAACCTGAAACATGTGGTTGGGAAACGAGCCTCTTCCCATACAGCCATGCCCGAGTCTAAAAGAACTAAAGGGGTCACCCGAATATCATTATTTTCTTTTCCCTCAAAAATTGTACTTCTGTCAGTACCACATTTCGTTTTTCAGAGGACAACAGGTTCTCACATCTTGTCTAAGATATTACATATACAGTTGCAATATAATAAAAAAAAACATACTTTTAATAAAGACTACAATACTCTGCTGGGACAAGCATTTAACACATTAATGAGACAACCAGTGTAGCTTAGCAGTCATATAAAAAGTAATATAACAGAAAGATATATTATATAAGAGTTCTAGTAATTGTTTACAGTAACAAAATCATAAATATTGTTGCTAGGCCATATTGTTTACTAAAGGAATGAAAATTAACATTGATTTTAAAACCCTTTTGTTACTATTCTTCAGCTAAAATACACTGCCTTGGTTTCAAATATTTCTGAAAATAATGTTGTACAATAACTTTGACATTATCGAGATGGTGTTTGGAACATAAAACATGAAATCTATATGAAAGGTTTTGATTTCTAATGGTAAGTTTTTAACATGGATCTTGGGCAAATTACCCAGGATGGTAATTACCCAGGATGGGCTGATATAAGAAAGATTAAGGTGTTTTGTTTTCTGTTTGCTTTGGTAGGATGGTAGTGTATTTGTCATATTCACAGCAACTGTAGGTTCAAATCGCACAGGCAGTCGTCAGCATTTTGATATCGGTGCATGTGTGACTGTATGGTTAAATATTTGTTTCTGAACCACATGGTTCTGAGTTCAGTTCCACTGACCAAAGCTTTGAAAGTGGATTTGGAAGACAAAAAGTGAAAGAAGCTCAACTTAAGCCATTGTCAATAATATTCGTGTCAAAGAATAATAAATTTGTACTCTACCAAAAGTATTGAGAACTCTTTCAGTTTAACATCTTTTTATTATAACATAAAAAAAACAAAAATTGAAACACACACACATATATATATATATATATATATATATATATACAGGGTGCAAAAGGTATTTGAGGACAGATTTATGTTTATAAAAAAAAAACCAGATATATAATAACAGATAATAACTTTATCAAAAAATGCTATGAAGATAAAGATAAACCTTCTTTTCTATAATGTGTGGTTCAGTGGTTAAAAATCTTGCTTCCCAATCCTGTGGTCTCAGGTTCAATCCGTCCAGATAGGCATTTTGGGCCAGTGTCTTCAACTATAAACCTGGCTGATCAGCGCCTTTTGAGCAGATTTAGTAGTCGGAAACTGAAACAAGCTTCCAGCATGGAACATGGAGGTTAAATGATGATGTGTATATATATATATTGTATATATGTATTTTTTTATTCTTTATTCTTTTATTTGTTTTAATCATCTGGCTGTGGCTATGCTGGAGCACTGCCTTTAGTCAATGAAATCGAACAAGGACTTATTCTTCGTAAGCCTTGTATTTTTTCTATTGGTCTCTTTTGCCGAACAACTAAGTTATGGTGATGTAAACACACTAAAATAAGCTGTAAAATGATGGTGTGGGACAAAGTCACACACACAAACAAATATATACATACTCACACACACACACATAAATATATACACACACATGATAGGCTTCTTTCAGTTTCCGTCTACCAAATCCACTCACAAGGTTTGGTCAGCTTGAGGTTATAGCAGAAGACACTTGCCCAATGTGCCATGCAGTGGGACTGAACCAGGAACCAAGTGGTTGGGAAGCAAGCTTCTTACCACACAGCCACATGTATATGTATGTATGTATGATTCATGTGTGTGTGTGTGTAAGTGTATACCTTTGTCCTGGCATAATGTAGTGGTTGTAAACAAACCTCACCAACATACAAATGGTGTTGTTCAGTCTTCCATAGAAAAACATGTCAAACCATAGAAAATCTGCCTCAAAAAAATTCTGTCTGACTGATGCAAGCATGGAAAAGTGGACGATAAATAATGATGGATGATGATAATGTTTTGAATTCAGATTTGTTAAAAAGATTTGGTTCATTTTCTTGCTATCATTAAAGCAGAAGTACAACCTGTTTGTCAGTCATGTAGACTGATACTGAGAGAGTTGTGTGCCTTAACAACACAGGGGCACCAAACTGGCTGCAGTAAAATCTCAATGTAAAAATCATTGCACCTTAACCTCACAAATATTGTATCTGAACATAATATGTAAATAAATTTAGTGTTAAATGGGACCAATTAAATTTGTTTCATCGTTAGAAAGTGATTGATCTAAAGAGTCTATAATATCAACATTTAATAGCTTCAGTGATGTGTACAATATTTAATATTTTTAATTGTAATGGATGCGACAACCAAATATATTGCAACATCTAGAGCTGTTGTGTAGCAGTAAGTGATATTTAGTTGAGTAGGCTTGTGGTTTAGGAGTGGTTTGTAGTTAGTAATAGTAACTCGACTGTTTAATTAGCTGCTTTGTAATTATTCTAATATATTAACTGGGATTTATTTTATTGAACCTGAAGGGTGGAAAGGCTAAATCACCCATAATAAGATTTGGACACAGAACAGTAAGTTTCTGGGTAGCAAGATTGTTATTTTCTTACCACAGACCAGACAGTGTTCTACTATTAAATTCAATTTTATGTCAAAGATTTTGTAGTTCTGAAGATGGTAAATAGGTTGTTACAGCAACAAGAAGACTACCAAGGCTTATTTCTTCTGGCTTTCTTTAAACTGAGTTCAAATCCTGCTGAAGCTAGTTTTGCCTCTCATCCTTTGGGAGTTGATAACTAAAACAGCTGCTCAGAAGTTGGATTAAAAGAAATGTCAGGACATCAGCCTAGATGCTTTGTAATCATCATCATCATCATCGTTTCGCATCCGCTTTCCATGGTAGCATGGGTTGGACGGTTCAACTGGGGTCTGGGAAGCCAGAAGGCTGCACCAGGCCCAGTCTGATCTGGCAATGTTTCTACAGCTTGATGCCCTTCCTAACGCCAAAATATCTGTTCCAATTCTTTGCTTTCTAACAGCAATGTCTTTTAGACACTACTGCCACACCATATTGGTTTTTTTACCATTCCCTTGAACATCAGCAGCAGCAAGCAAAAGGGGACATGCATGCATTGGCAACTGTTGGTTTTCAAAAAAAAAAGAAAAGAAAAGAAAAGGAAAACCTTGTTGAGAGTTATAAACAAGCCCTGATGCTGGGACTGTGCTAAATAGCTCCTCATCAACAAAGCTGTCTTTAAGGAAATGAAACAGCACTGCCAAAATCTACAGACTATAAGAAGGCATTTCATCTCTGTTCCTCACTCATAAATAATACCATACCAAGATTCCAATATCTGCAGCTACTGTTATAATCACCAACATAATCAGGCTGTCAACAGAAATGAGTAAAGTTCATCTGTAACGCTTTTCATTCTGGCTGTAGGCCCTTGTCAGCCTAGTTAGGAAAATGCAAAGCCTGTATAATAAGATCAACAGATTAAAAGAAAAATGTCAACCACATCTATTTTGCTGATGACCTTAAGCTGTACATGAATAATACTAAGAGAGAGAGAAGTGATCACAACGTTCTTCTGGGACATAGCAAAGGCGTTTGGTCAGCATAGTGTCCCTAGATGGTAGACGAATAAGCAAAGAGTGTTCACCAGGCAAAGAATATATATTTCTTTACTGCCCACAAGGGGCTAAACATAGAGGGGACAAACAAAAGACAGTTGCAAAACTGGTACTTTATTTATCGACCCCGAAAGGATGAAAGGCAAGGTCGACCTCAGTGGAATTTGAACTCAGAACATAACGACAGACGAAATACCGCTAAACATTTCGCCTGGCGCGCTAACGTTTCTGCCAGCTCGCCACCAGGCAAAGAATATAAGGATATCAGTGGCCAGTGTATCTCTCTATCACTTCTGATGAGTCCAGTTTCTCAGAATCAATGAGAATATTGCAAATGCCAATGCCGTGAATAAAACAAGAGTGATAAAAAGAAGACATCAGCAAGCACTGGAAGAAATGAAAGTCAGAACTGTCTGCATTCCATAGAACCATATCCCACAATGCTTTTGCAGTTCCAGTACTAGTACCAATATTTGGGATATTAGACATGATACTTGAAGAAATCTGCAACTTTGATATCATAACAAGGATACTGACAGGATCTATGTTAAATAAAGGCATGGTGGCAGAGGCAAATATGTGTGTAAATGTATGCATTTGTGTGTGTGTGTTTCTCTGAAAATTGTTGAACCCTAAGCATTAATGATGTTATTTATCCTGTCAAGAAATTATTTGCTGGCTATGTGCCTTTGAAAGCATATGGAATAAAAGATCCCTTTTTGAAATCAAATAAGGGTTAAGGATAGGCAGGACATCTCATAGTGAAACAATACTTCAATACTATATTTATCTAACCTATGCTAGCATGAAGAAACAGATGTAGAAACAAATGAAGAAGAAGACTATAGGTGTATGTATTTCGTGCACAAGTGTGCATGAGCATGCTTGTGTGTATGTGTGTGTGTGTGTGTGTGTTTGTTTACAATAACACTTAACTAAAATCCATTGTGCTACAAGGGGTGATGTAACAGTGATTTCTCTTATCACCAAATCATCCACTGACTTTGTGTCTCTAGAGATGTGCGGGGGGGGGGGGCGAAAGGTTTCTTTACTTGGAAAAATGATTGAGTTTAATGGCAGGAATGGCATCTGACTGTAAAACAATGCCTCAACACTCCAGAAATATAGTCAATTTACAACATGCTAACATGGAAAAATGGATATAAAAATGAACAAAATGAATATATTACATATATATATATATGTATATATAATATATATATATATATATATATATATATGTATATATATATGTATTGTATATATATATATAATATATATATATATATATATATATATATTATATATGTATGTATATATATGCATATACATACATATATACATATATATATACACACACAATGCATATGCATATATGTACATACACATACACATATGCATTTATATATATATATATATATAATATATATATATATATATATATGCATATATATATATATATATTATATACTTATATTTAAAGCACACATGCATATAGTGACATAAAACGAAAGATTTATTGAACAATCAG
>NC_043012.1:22576450-22601450 GCF_006345805.1 Octopus sinensis
AGCTATTACTCCTGTCATAAGCATTGTGCTTCTGAGTAAACAATGTATCTTTTCTACCTCCAGTTTCTTACCTGACTTTGCAACGTAATAATCAGTTTCTATTCAGTTTGAGAGTTAATAAAGCTTAAGTTATTATAATCAATATATATAATACAGCTAATTACAAAAAAACACCCCCCAAAATTATCATAACGTGATGCAAAACAATATTAGTCACTACATCTTTCAGTAAATAAAAGTGACAATTCTAAACATGTTTTAGTGTTATTAGACCTCCTCAGGAAAGTATAGAGTTCACCATACTTTGTGGAGTAGTGATAAGAGAACTATTAAGTAAATGTACAATAGTGTAGACTAGTAGGTGTAGGAAAAAAGATCTAGTCTAGGAATAAATTATCCTTAGACACTATAGGCATGAAACGCTTGAGTGATATGCAGATGTAAAGCATGACACAGTTGAGTGATTATCAGGTATGAAATATGACACAGTTGAGTGGCTAACAGGAGTACAATATGATATAGTTGAGTGATTGACAGCTGTAAAACATGGCACAGTTGAGTGATTAGCAGCTTCACAATATGACACAGATGAGTGACAAGCAGTTGTAAAATACGACACAGTTGAATGATTAACAGCCATAAAAACTGACTTCAACAATAAAAAAGAAACACCACCTTCCCCACCTGGCAGAGAACTACATTTTCCAGTATAAAATGTTGAATTTTGTAGACCAAAGTCTTCTGCTGACAAAAGTTGGGCAGCTTTTGCTCTAAGATGATGCAGACACCAAACCAAAAATTGCATGTGGAATGCTGCAAGATTTGGAAAGATTGTGATGATGTTTCAGTGTTTACACTATATATGGCATCACTTGTATGCTGGAAATAGAGCACATCAAGCCATTGCTGATCAGCAAGAAGGGCAGGGTAACATGCACAATGCTTTTGTTATTTGTTTTAGGCAATTATTATATTTGTAAGCAGACACTGATGCCCTCTCTGCCTTCTTGCTCTTGATCAATAAAACATGTACAATGTGACAGATGGGAGAGAGAGAGAGAGAGAGAGAGAGAGAGAGAGAGAGAGAGAGAGAGAAAGAAAGAGAAAGGTATGTGTTAGTTCAATGGATGGTATTCATTGCAGCTGAGTGAAACCTCATGAAATGAAGAGCTTTGCTCAAAAACACAATGAACTACCAGGTACAGAAATTGAACCCCACCCCCACCCCATGACACCACAATCATGAGTCCAACACCCTAACCACTAAGCTACATACTTCTTTATATGATTAACATTTTGTGGAAGCAAAAAAGAAGATTCCATCTTTACAGGATTGGAATACTGAAGAATATGGTAACAACAAAACTCAACACTCAGAGAAAGAAACTTGGCTCTAACCAGCTAATTTTATACACCAGTCTCTGGGCTGGAGTGAGATGGGGATTATAATTCTTTCATTCTTTTACTGACTTTAGATATTGGAATGCAGCCATGTTAGGGCACCACCTCCAAAGGCCCTCGTCAATCATATCGACTGCGACTGCTTATTTTGGTCTTAACCTCTATTTGTTGGAACAATGGGTTGTGAGACATTAAGAGGTACAACATAAACATTGGCTTTTGTGGTAGTTATTGGGGACACACACCCACACACAGGCCATTGTCATCATTGTTGTCATCATCAATACCATCATTATCATTGGCATCTCTCATTGAGAAATTGGTTCCATGTAATTCATTTATCTACATATACATATATATATATATATATATAATAATACATATATATACATCATCATCATCATCATCATCATCGTTTAACGTCCGCTTTCCATGCTAGCATGGGTTGGACGGTTCAACTGGGGTCTGGCAAGCCCGAAGGCTGCACCAGGCCAGTCAGATCTGGCAGTGTTTCTACAGCTGGATGCCCTTCCTAACGCCAATATATATACATATTCATATATATATGTACATATATGCATATATCTATATCTATATATATATATATATATACATAAATATATATACATATGTACATATATTTAGATGCATGATGGCTGCCCCCTCATTATCGAATATGGCCATTGCACGAAGCTTAACTGTTATTGGTACTGTGATCAAATGTGACTTTTTAGCCCAGCTAAAGAACTACAATGTCTTGTACAGAATTTAGATACATACATACATATATACACACACACATACACATATGCACACACAACAGGCTTTTGCACAGTTTCCACCTGTTAAGTTCGACTCACAAGATATTGGTCATCTCAAGGCTATAGCAGAAGACATTTGGCATAGGTGCCATATGCCGTGCTCAGATCCCAAAACATATGATTAAGAAATGAACTTCTTGATCATTTTTAACCACCCTGCTATGCCAGCACCCACAATACGTAGAAAGAGACAAAATTTAGTCAGTTCAATAAGGTAAACTTTGCAGAAGAATGTATCAAGTCAAATGTCTGCTTAAAAGAAAGCTAAAAATATTCACACCAAACTTTTACTTAGTGTACTGTCTTTAGCAGGAAGGAAAATGGTGTATGGACGTAAATTCAGGAAAAAAAAAAAAGAAGTGAAAAGCCTTGAATTGGAACTGGCTTAGTGCCAATAAATGACAGCTTCCTGGCAATTACCGAATCAAGAACCACACCATCACAGTGTTGGTTGCTGTCTCAGCCTTGTCTTGATACTGGTTGCGGATATCTTTGTATGAGAGAGTGAAGCTAAATTTATTAACGGTTAGCTCTTCCTCGTTAAAATCCAATTAAATCCAGTGTCAAATATGACATATTCATAATCAGATTGATGGAACACATGTAAGCACATAAACACATTCATATACACTTGGGGAGGGGAGGAAGAAAAAATAAGATAAGAATAATATTAATATAAACATAATTCAAATTTTAATAGAATTTTGCTAAGAAAGATACAAAATATATTAGAAAGAAAAAGAAAATCAAGAAGGACAAATCTTGAATAAAATTTTTCATTTTTTGCTAGATTTATTTCAGAAGTCTTCTCTGTGCTAAACCAGCAATAGGGAACAAAACTTATAAAGTACTTGTCCATATTTCCATTAGTTTGGTATCTTTCTAGCAACTGTATTCTTTAACAATTCTGGTTTAATAAGGAATTACTAATGTATTTCTGTGTGGAAGCTGTCACTGTTGCAATCACTTTTTCTGCTTCTTTTGACTACAAGTCAAACTGGGAACTATTTTTAATCAAATAGTGATACAGGTAGGCATTCTGTGCTGCTACTCTTTAAATATGTAGCTACCATTCTTTCAAGTGTAGGTTAATAAAATTAAGTGTAATAAGCCCCCCCCCCCCAAATTATATTATCAATTAATTGAAATTAAAATCTACAAAGGGAAGAAAAGTCTTTAGTGTTAATGACAATTTTTGTCAAAGCAAGGGACAGAATATTGAAGTTTAAATTGATTAAAAATTAAATGGAGACATATAGTGAAGAGTGGGTTTGATCAATGGTAAGTATTATAGATATGTTTTGACCTTATTAGACTTTCACAGCAACTACGTATTGACTAACAAGTATTAATCAGATCATAGAATAAATGAGATGATATAATTTCTTTTTTCTGGAAGAATATTCACTGAACAGGCAACTCACAGAATGACACTGAAAAAATTCCTAGAAGTGCCTTCTGCACAAAAATTGTACTGTCAAGTACAGGTTAACATATTTAATGCAGAGAACTAAGAATAATTTTTTAATCAATTCAGATAAAACCCATGAAAAAAATGCATTATTAGCATTTATATCAGTTTTTCTCTAGAGTTAATCTATTATGCTTTATCCCTCTCTCTTTCTCTCCCCACCTACATGGTTACATGCTTAGTACTACTGTGTGAAACCTTGGGCAAGTGTTTTCTACTATAGCCCTGAGCCGGCCAAAACTTTATGAGGGGATTTGGTAAACTGAAATGGGCAACTGAAAAATGTGCGTGTGTGCGAGTGGTAGTGTGTGTGTGTGTGAGTGGTAGTGTGTATTTGTTTGTGCTTGTCTTCCTTTTCTATCATGTGATAGTTGTAAATAAATATCACTGTCATAGAAGCAGTGTCATTGATTTTAAACATATCTAACCATGGGGGAATGCTACCTGGTTAGAAATAAGTGAGAGCAGGTGGTAGGAAGGGCACTTGCAGTAAAACGATCTGCTTCAACAGACTTCATCCAACCCAAGCAAGCATGGAAAAGTGGACATTAAAATGACAATGATGATGACGATGATGATGATGATGATGATGATGATGATATGTCTGAATGTGTGAGCATATGTTCTTATTAACTTCAAGCTTAACAGCAGATAAACTACAAAAATAATGAATGCACATGCTGCAGCTTTTGAGAGACATATAATAATTCTTTCTATTATAGGCACAAGGCCTGAAATTTTAGGGGACGCAGGCTAGTTGATTACATCAACCCCAGTTAATGTAATCGGCTATCCTGAAAGGATAAAGGGCAAAGCTGACGTCAGCAGTATTTGAATATGAAGCCGGAAGAGATGCTGATAATAGTTTTGTTTGAAATGCTAACAATTCTGCCAGCTCGCTGCCTTTGTGAGATATATAATAATGATCCACCATAAACCTCATTGCTTTTGATATAAAGCAGATTCTTAGGCATTCCTTTCTAAATTTGAAGCAGAAAAATTTTCAGATTTCAGAAAAACAAAAAAATTGCTTGTGTGTGTGTGTGACAAATAATGACATCGTTTCTTATAACTTAAGTCTATATCTCTGTAAAATTAATTACATACATGTGTTAAAAAAAAAAAAATTTCAACCAGCCGCCACCCCAAATATTTTACCTCTGAGAATAGTCATGTCTGTCTTTGAGTGTCATGCTTATTCTTAGACTTATTCCTCTGGCACTTGTATACCGAAATTTGGCAAAATACCAAGAAATCTCATTAGATATGCAGAAAATTATTTTATTCTTTTTTAATATTATAAAAAAAAAGACTTGTACAGACAAAATATCACACACACACACACAGACAAACACATTTTATATCTCTTACTCCACCACATATGTGTATAAATACAGATATGAGTGTGTATATATACACTCATGCACACTCATGTATTTATATATGTGTGTGTGTTTTATAAAATATTTATATGAATGCATGTATATATAAAAATTCATAGGTCTATGTATATGTGTGTGTTTATAATATATTTATATATATATCACTGAATACAGACATTAAATGACAATGATGATGATCATATATATATATATATATACACACACATACACACATTCCTTCTCTCTCACATGCACACATATACACAAATACCACATGTGCTTATATGTATTACGGCTTGCACATACACTCACTAATGGCAGAGTATAATGATATAGAATCATTTGACAGAAAACCTTTTCTGCTTGGTGCCCTAAAATTAATCAGTAAATACATTTTCCAAGACAACTAATTGCCGTGCTGTACTGCATCTTACCAATGGCAGTATGTAGCTTTTCCGAATGTAAACAAGTTCAACTTGAGTCATTCTTCACAGCCCATTCAATTTATCTGTCACTGCTGGGATTCTGATTGAGAAATTGATGGCGTAGATTATTTGGGAATGGTGAGGATTATCGTAGAAATTGGTTTTAACATGTTAGAATTAATGAACATGTGCTTGAAAAATTATGTCTCCCAAGCTTAACTGTGTCGATATTAATGATATCTGGTGATATCATAGGTGTGTGGTAAGACACATGCTTCATAACTACCTGGTTTCCGGTTCAGTCCCACTGCATGGCACTTTAAGTAAGTATCCTCTACTATAGCTCTAAGCCGACCAAAGCCTTGTGAGTAGATTTGATAGACAGAAACTGAAAGAAATCCATCGCAACTGGTTTTGGTTTGTTTATGTCCCATAACCTAGCAGTTCAGCAAAAGAGATCAATAGAATAAGTACTAGGCTTAAAGAGGAATACCAGGGTCAATATGTTTGAGTAAACCCTTCAAGGCAGTGCTCCAGCAGGGCCACAGTCCAATGACCAAAACAAGTAAAAGATAGAAATATTTTGCTGTGGATATTTAATTTTGCTTGGTTGGTTTGTTATAGTTGTAGTTTTAATCCCAAGTCATGCCTGAGGGAACAGATTTTGGTTCAAACATGCTTTCTGTATTTCAGTATGGGTACCATTTGTTTTTTTTGTTTGTTTGTTTTCTTTTTGAGTAATTAACGAAGACTTTCACTCATTCTATAACACTCTCTCCATGCTTCTTCCTTTTACATTTTCTTTACTGTTCCTTTACACAATCTCACAAAGTGGCAAACTGGCCAAATCCTTGAACATGTTGGATAAAATGCTTAGCAATATTTCTCCCAGCTCTTTACAGTCTGGTTTCAAACCCTGCCAAAGTCTCCTTTGCCTTTCATCATTTTGGGGTCAATAAAATACCAGTCGAGTACTGGAGTCAATGTAATCTCAGAAGTCCTGAAACAAGTCACTCTTTCTCAACTGATTTGGTGACTCCACCTTTCTCCTAATAAATGTCCTCTCTCAAGTTTTAAAAAATTCATAAGTAAAATAAATTATTGAAAATTATTAAGTTTGAAACACTTTTCTGATATGATAAAAGGTTTATAACAAATGATTTGATAATTATAAATTTATTTTGTTTTGGCTCTTTAAGTTCTGGTTTCAAATCCAACCAAGCTCAACTTTGCTTTTTGTCCTTCCAAGGTCAATAAAATATATAATAGTATTGTAATGGAATTGCTTTACTTTAATTGATAAACTCTTCCCCAAATTTTTGGCCTGGTTCCTACATAAGAAATTTAGAAGCTTACATATTAAAGCTAATAAATAAATAAAAAAGTCCCCCACAAAATGTAGAATAAAAGCCAAGTAAATGAATCAACTAAAACCACCAATATCCAACTAAATGTCTAAATCACCTGACCTATGTCATTTAAGTTCACATCGAAACATTTAACAGATCATGTTTCGTTATGTTTCTCTTCAGTTGTTGCTAGTCCAGTCTCCTAGCTACCCCCAGTCCCTCAGTTTCCTGTCGGTCAATCTCGGTCACCACTGACAACCTCCACCATTTCAATACTGCAAACTATCACATTTCTGACACATGAAATCAAATGATAATATCACATCATAAGAGAAAATTATGTAGTTAAGAAATTACAATTAATCAAAAGATGGTATAAAGAATTAATAGCCTTAAAGTCAGGAACTAGATTTTGTTCTTGGAATATAACTGTACTAGTTTGCAGGTATAATTAATGTTCAATGCCAGAAGGAAAATTTGGTGAAAATTCTACAATATTAGATATTGTAAAAGCAAATTATTGATAATTTATGAGGGTTAGTGGCTTCTTCACCAAACAGTGCACATCTAATCTTAATTTAGCAGATAAACGTATAACGATGTATTTACCTACACTGACTAATATTAACGCTGAAAATCTATAGACACATAATTCATTTCATATATCATTTGATTAATGCCATATATGTGTGTGTGTGTATGTGCATATCTGTGTGTGTGTGCATATCTGTGTGTGTGAATACAAACAAACTTTGACAACAAAATTTAGCTTTTTTTCCCTATATCTATCTACTTATCCATCTGTTAATCCATCAAAATTTGTAAATGTTGAAGTACACACACACACACACACACACATCACATATCTGTTGATTTTAAACAATCAAGGAAAGAAGTACTCAATATCATAGAAAGCAGTAGTTTATTTTGGCTGATTCAGTAGACAGTTACTCTGGAGTTTCCTTGACCACATGCTGGGAGAAATTCCAGAATAACAGACTACTGTATCATTCTAAATAAATAAATTACATACATGGTGGATGGAAGTATTTATAGAAATGATGGATTATCTTTATTATGAAATGTGAATGAGCATGATGTAGATTCAGAAAATGTATTCAAATGTTCGGTGAAATAGAGTTGTAAGTTACAACTGAGAGCAACTTAGCAGAAATAAGTTTTCGAGACATAATAATAGATTTAAATTCTTCCAAATTTTCCATTTATTATAAATCTTATAAAAGGTTATTGTATATTAATAAGGTTCTAATCATCCATCAAATATTTTCCATAACTTAGTCTCCAATCTTGATAGGAGGATATCATCACAACTGGAGATTAAGATGTTTTTGCAAAACCTTCACATTTCTATAATGAATCATTTAGTAGTTGTAGTAGATTTTCAGAGAGAATAGAATATATACCCAAGTCTGTAGCTTCCAAAAGAAGAACAAGGTATATAAAAATCCTGTGGTATAATCTAATTTTTAGCTTGAATGTTAAAACAAATATAACCAAGGAGTTTCTTGAATTAATTTTGCTTTATGAGATCTTTAATAGAAATCCTATTAAAGTGTTTTTTTACTCTTGTTGCAAGAATTTCAGCAGCTCTTTTAATTTGAAAGCACATGTCAAATAGTAGTAATACAAAAACTGAGAGCAGGTGTAATTTCAGAAAATTTAGAAACTGCTTGCTTAATATAAAACTGTTTTGTCAAGTTCTTGATGTACTGTGCCAAAGTGGAATTGAATGAGAGCTTACAGCTGAAATTTTACATTGGATCAACAGAAAATGAATATAAAATGAAATGTTATGCTTATAAGCATTCATTGGTTAACCCAAACAGGAAATTTAGGTGACTAAGTTATAATAGTGATAATACTTTCAATATGAAATGGTCTATCCTTGGTTTTGCACCTGCATACAAGTATGGTAACAGTAGAAAGAAACTGAAATGTGATCTTTGCTTAGCAGAAAAGATATTAACTTTGCAGTGCAATAAATAACAATATTCATTCATGAAATGACATCCTGAGTACTTGGTTAAATAAATCAAATAAGTTACTTTCCAATTTTCCTAACACTGGTTCTCCACAGAAATATTTACAAGTTTCTGACAATTTCCATTTCATTTTTGTTTTTTGTTTAGCCATTTTCTCCCATTTGTTTCTTTGGTGTCATGATGCAGGCTGCTTTTTATCACCTTACATCATCTACATCATCATCATCATCATCACTTAACATCTATGTTCTATGCTCATACAGGTTGGATTGTTTGACAGGATTTGATGGGTCTAGGGATTGCATCATGCTCCAATTTCTGGTTTATTAATGATTTCTACAGCTGGATGCCTTTCCTAACACCAACCATTTTACAACATTTACAGATCTGTTTCAGATTTTGAGTTTGTTTGTTGGAGAAGAGAGCACACACAAAGTTGCAAATGATGAGGCTGTGAATGGTGATGGAAGTTAACGCTTGTTTATTCACAATTTTTTCTTCGGTTTTGTACAAAAAAAAGAAAATTCTAAATGTCCAATGCAAGCTTTGAACAGCTCATTGCCATTTTTCTATCCTGGTGTTGAATAAATGATTTAACGAAACAGGTGGAAAGAAAGTATTCATATGACACATTAAGACTGCTGTTACATGAGGTTAAATACTCTCTGCCAATGGCTTGCAGTGTCCTGCTTGTTCCATTACTCAGAGTATTTTATTTTATAGCAATGTGTCAGTCCACCTTTAGTCACTTGGGGGCGGTCGGAATCCTTCCACAACAATATATATATAGATATGCACACACACATACACACACACACAATCATCATCATCATCATCATTTAACATCTGTTGTCCATGCTGGCATGGGTTGGACAGTTTGACTGGGCTGGCACACTGGAAGGCTGTGCCAGGCCCCAGTCTGATCTAGCATGGTTTTCTATGGCTGGATTCCCTTCATAATGCCAACCACTCCAAGAGTGTAATGGGTGGTTTTACGTGCTGCCGGCACAGGGGTCCTTTGCCTGACACCGATATCTGCCATGACCGGGATTTTGCTTGGCTTGATGGGTCTTCTTCTCAAGCATGACATAATGCCAAAGGTCATGGTCATTGCTTCCATAAGGCCCGACACTCAAAAAGAACTCGGCACTTTGACCCCATGGGGCCCAATGCTCGAAAGGAACTTAGCTGCCTTGACTCTGTGAGGCCCCAACACTCAAAAGGAACTCAACCACTTGCCTCCATATATATAAATATATACATACATATATCATCATGGTTAAACGTCCGCTTCCATGCTAGCATGGGTTGGACGGTGCTAGCATGGGTATATATATATATATATATATATATATATATATATATACGTAAGTATACCTATATAACAAGATACATGTAGCTGTGTACTTGTTGGCTAGACTACATGGTTATAATTGAGTTTATGCCATGATCAAATCTAGAGTATCTCTTGGTAGCTGGATGGTTGGTTTGTTTACACCTGCAGCTATACTGTTTGTAGTATTAATAGTCATTTGCAGATATTTTGTGCTTATTTTTATATTTTGAACTACAGTTGTACATTTTAAAATATATAAGAAAAATATATGTGTGTGTGTGTGAGCATGTGTATATACATGTATTATATATATATATATGTATGCATGTATGTATGTATATATGTATTTGTGCATGTGTGTATATATATATGTGTGTGTGTGTGTGTGTGTGTGTATATGTGTGTGTGTGTGCATATTTATTCAAGATGAATAGATTTTGTCACTTTTATAACACATACAGCACAAGCAAACAAACATATACACACAAGGAAATATGTATAGAACTACAAACTTTAAAATAAATATACAGTAGGTGCAGGCATGGCTGTGTGTTAAGAAACATGCTTTATAAGCATGTGATTTCAAGTTCAATCCACTGCATAGCACTTTGGACAAGTATCTGCTGCTAGAGACACCTGGGTTGACAAATACCTTGTGAGTGAATATGGTAAGGCAGAAACTTTGTAGAAGCCCATTGTATATATATATATATATATATTATATATATATATGTGTGTGTGTGTGTATATATATATATATGTGTGTGTGTGTGTGTGTGTGGTGTGTGTGTATATGTGTGTGTGTGTGCATATTTATTTAAGATGAATAGATTTTGTCACTTTTATAACACATACAGCACAAGCAAACAAACATATACACACAAGGAAATATGTATAGAACTACAAACTTTAAAATAAATATACAGTAGGTGCAGGCATGGCTGTGTGTTAAGAAACATGCTTTGTAAGCATGTGATTTCAAGTTCAATCCCACTGCATAGCACTTTGGACAAGTATCTGCTGCTAGAGACACCTGGGTTGACAAATACCTTGTGAGTGAATATGGTAAGGCAGAAACTTTGTAGAAGCCCATTGTATATATATATATATATATATGTACTTTATTTAAAGCAGCAGAAAATTCAACAGAATTTTCTGCTGCTTTAAATAAAGCATATTACTTCACCACTGGTATTTGAGTACTCTTTTTTCCACCTTGTTTCACATTTATGTGTTTACTCCGGTATATGTATACATATATATACGAGGGTGACTCCCAACACAAGAACATGTATCATACATCAAAATGAAGCTGGTCCTCTGTGGATCACATCCCTACTTCTCAACATAGTCACTGTTTCTCTCAATAGCAGTGTTCCACCTTTGAATGAGAGTATATATCCCTGTCTCGTAAAATTCTGTTGACTGTTCTTTGAGCCACTTCTTCACCACAGTTTTCATTTCCTCGTCACTGGACTATCATATCTTTGGCCCCATGAAAGAGGGTTTGAGGGGCAAACATTATTCCAGTGATGAGGAAGTGAAAGCTGTAGTGAAGAAGTGGCTCAAAGGACAGTCAACAGAATTTTACAGGGCAGGGATACATGCTCTCATTCAAAGGTGGAACACTGCTATTGAGAGAAACAGTGACTATGTTGAGGAGTAGGGATGTGATCCACAGAGGACCAGCTTCATTTTGATGTATGGTACATGTTCCTGTGCTGGTAATTATATCTATCCAAAACAAAATGGCATTACTTTTTGACTCACCTTCGTATATATATACTTATATGTGTGTGTCTGTGTTTGTGGATTTGTGTTTGCTCCCCACCTCATCATTTGACAACCTATGTTCTTTTGTTTATATCCCCATAAATTAACAGTCCTGATAGAATAAATTATAGACTTTCAAGAATCAAGAACTGGGGCCAATTTTTTTTGACTAAACCCTTCAAGGCATTGTCTGAAAATAGAAGATTTAATAACCTTATAACATACACACGTGTGCATGCACAAGCACACACACACACATGCACATAATAAACATAGTAACACATAAAAATATACGGGCCTTAAATTGTATAAAAACTTAGTAGATATTCACACAAATATACATGCAGTTAGACACAGAGAGGGAGGGAGAGAAGGAGGGAAAGAGAGGAAGAGAGAGAGAGGGAGACAGACAGACAGAGAAGTGGTAAAGTCTACCTAATATGTACAGAGATATTCTTGTATAAGCATGATGGTTCAGAATTATAACATCAAAAATAGAATCCTGTGACATTCCTGCTATTTCCAAGGATATTAACAATGTAAGTGAATCAATTTTAACTGGAAATGAAAACCAGCTTCTAAATTTGGACTGCCAGGCACTTATGATGGAATAATAGCAGTGGAATCATGGACAATCGCACAGATGCACAAAATATGAAGTACATTATAACTAAAACAAGAAAGCCTGATATAAATGCTATGATAACGCTGGTATGAATAACATGAAAGCTAAAAATTGCTGGATGTATTTTATGGGTGTTCTTTATTTACTGACTCATCTCTTTGCTTGTCCAAAGCCTTTTCCTAAATGTCCATGTTAGTTTTCAGACTTTTAGTTAGTCCGAGTTTCCTACATTCTGAGTAACATAAAGTTTTCCCTTCATAAGTTGCAAATTACTGAGGTGGTTAGAAAAAGGATAGGAATGTGGATCATATATAATGAATAGGTATAAGGCGTCGAGCTGGCAGAAACGTTAGCACGCCGGGCGAAATGCGTGGCCGTATTTCGTCTGCCGTTACGTTCTGAGTTCAAATTCTGCCGAGGTCGACTTTCATCCTTTCGGGGTCGATAAATTAAGTACCAGTTGCGCACTGGGGTCGATGTAATCGACTTAATCCATTTGTCTGTCCTTGTTTGTCCTCTCTGTGTTTAGCCCCTTGTGGGTAGTAAAGAAATATATACTGAATAGGTACCAGGGAGATATGTCCTGTGCACGACATGTGATATTACAGGTCAGACAAAGGGGTAAAATAAAGAATCAGTCCGAAAGTCACCATTCCTAATTAATCAGAAAAACATTGTACGAATACATTTTTAGCATTCATTTGAAATGAGTCTAAAACTTTTGAATCCAGTGAATAGCAAGAATTGGGCAATAAAACCAAGTGACATCTAATTAATTAGAAGAAGCTCCAAACTCAAGAATTTGATAGCCAAGTATTGGATCAATAAATGGTAACAAATTAGATGTCAGATAACCAAAGTTAAGACTCACCCAGTGACCAAGCAGGATTGATGCTGCTGAATGGTGATCTATTATTAATGATGGATTTTAGTATTAATTAATTATAAAATGTAACATAAATATTTATAATGAATATTTTAAACACAGTTGCTTTCTTTTTATTTTGACTGCTTTACATTCCATTATTTCATTCTAATACCGATGGAATGGTTCATATATTCCCATACTGTTAACAAACCTCTCTTTTACAACTTGATATCTTTGCAATTGATAATTAACCAAGTATCAATTGTTGTCAGACCGAATTACATAACTTGCCTGTTGTTCCAAGACATGAACTGCAGAAAATTTAAATAGACGACTCTGTGACTTCTACTTCAAAGGTATATAAAAATAGAATAGCAAACTGTTTCTATGACTTGGTTAGAATATTATACAATACAATTCTTTATCGTTATAACATCCAGTTTTCCATGCTTATTGAGGCAGATTTTCTATGACAGGATGCTCTTCCTGTTGCCAACCCTCATCTATTTCCAAGCAAGGTAATATTTCCCCAAGGCCAGACAAGTTTTCACAGCATTTTGGAGATGAATGATACCACTTCTATAACAGTGACACTCATTTACAACTATATGTGATCTCAAGATAAGGTGGCACAAGCATACACCCACTTGTGTGCGTGCACACATACACATACACACATAACTTATTGGCTTCCACCACATTTCCATCTACCAAATCCATCCACAAGGCTTTGGTCAGCCCAGTGCTTATAATAAAAGACACTTACCTATAGTGTCATGCATTGGGATTGAACCATAAACCATGTACTTGGAAAGCAAGCTTCTTAACCACACAGCCATGCCTATGCTTACAACAAATTTAAATTCTTTTATCTGTTTCAGTCATTTGACTGCGGCCATGCTGGAGCACTATCTTAAGTTGAACAAATCAACCCTAGGACTTATTCTATCGGTCTCTTTTGCCGAACCACTAAGTTACAGGGATGTAAACACACCAACATCAACTGTTGAGTGATGGTGGGGGGACAAACACAGATACACACACAAATATATACATATATATATAGACATATATGATGGGCTCCTTTCAGTTTCTGTCTACCAAATCCACTCAGAAGGCTTTAGTCAGCCCAAGGCTATAGTAGCAGACACTTACCCAAGGTGCTACACATTGGGACTGAACCTAGAACCATGTGGTTGGGGAGCAAGCTACTTACCACACAGCCACTCCTGCACCTAATTAATCTATTTTGAGATATATATTGGGTTCAAATTTTGGCACAAGGCCAGCAATTTCAAGGGAATGAGTAATTCATTTACATCCACCCCCAGTGCACAACTGGTACTTATTTTAATGACCTCAAAATGATGTAAGACAAAATCAAACTCAGCGGAATTTCAACTCAGAATGTAAAGATGGATGAAGTATTACCAGTGTGTTTACATTCCCGTAACTTAGCAGTTTGGCAAAAGGGACCAATAAAACAAGTACCAGGCTTACAAAGAATAAGTCCTGAAGTTGATTTCTTCAACTAATAGGTGGTGCTCCAGTATGGCTACAGTCAAATGACTGAAACAAATAAAAGAATAAAAGAATGAAAAAAAAAATACAAATAGGCGCAGGAGTGGCTGTGTGGTAAGTAGCTTACTTACCAACCACATGGTTCTGGGTTCATTCCCACTGTGTGGCACCTTGGGCAAGTGTCTTCTACTATAGCCTTGGGCCAACAAAAGCCTAGTGAGTGGATTTGGTAGACGGAAACTGAAAGAAGCCTGTTGTATATATGTGTGTATATATGTCTGTGTGTGTATATGTTTGTGTGTCTGAGTTTGTCACCCCAACATCGCTTGACAAACGATGTTGGTATGTTTATGTCCCTGTAACTTAGCAGCTCGGCAAAAAAGATCGATAGAATAAGTACTAGGCTTCCAAAGAATAAGTCATGGGGTCGATTTGCTCAACTAAAGGCAGTGCTCCAGCATGGCCACAGTCAAAATGACTGAAACAAGTAAAAGATTAAGAGAGAATTTAAAATACTGATATTAATGATAAAACAACACTAATTACAGGAAAAGCAATAATGATGACAATGAGGATGATGATGAAGACGATGATGATGATGATGACGATGATGATGATGATGAAGATGGCATAGATGTCATTCGTCGTAGGACTGCTGACTGCAATTAATCCTCAAATTAAAATTATTTTCTTTATATAATTCCAACAGGAATACTATCTTTAATTCTTTTGTCTTGATTTCCATTCCATACACCCACCATCTTTCCCTCACTCCACCCCCTTCTTGTTTCCCTCAAGACAAGACAATATTATAGCAGAATTTAATTAAATGCAAAAATTCAATGTTGGTGCTAGACTTTGGTTCCTACATTCTTACGAGCCTAGCCCTAGAGCAGATTTATAAC
Source organism: Octopus sinensis (assembly GCF_006345805.1). NCBI lineage: Eukaryota > Metazoa > Mollusca > Cephalopoda > Octopoda > Octopodidae > Octopus > Octopus sinensis. Next base: position 22,592,331 of record NC_043012.1, read on the forward strand.
ATAGCATTTATCAGTGGAAGACAGCAAAAACACAACTTCTGCTGCAACTAGCAGACACAGAAACATTGCCATTGTAAAGATTGCTCGCTTCAAATACCAGCAGCTTGCTTATTGTACTGTTTTGTTAGTGATAACCGTTAGCAAAATCACACCATGAACAAGATTGGCGGCAATTTAAAGATGTCCCAGAATGTCTTTATTTAGTGACATGTCAGAGTTGTTGGTTTAAGAAGAGAGAAAGTAATGCTAGCAGGTGTTTAATCAAAATAAAGATTTCGGTTCTGTTTTTGCAGCTAATACGTCTATATCTCATAGAAGAGACAAACAAGATATTTCCTTGTTTTCTTTGCCACAGTTGCTTATTACTGAAATGGTAACACGGTAATAATACCAGATAATAGAAAGGATACTTACAAAGAAAATAATGGAAGCAAACTTTGAAATTAATCGTTATTAAATGGTAGTGACGGATCTACTTCCTTGCCAACTTCATTATAAAACTGGGACAATGGCTTTGTGAAGAACGAATTCATGTGTTCGACTTACGCTTGAGTCATACCTGGCTTTCTGTCAGTAACAACAATGAATGTTCCAGTTGACATGACCAAAGGAACAGCCTTCTCATGAAACTAATGTGCAAGTGGCTGAGTACTCCTCAGACACAGGCATTTTTTTCCAGTTGAGTGAACTGGAGGAATGAATACGAAAGTGTCTTGCTCAAGAACACAAAGTGCCACTGGGAATCGAACTCACAATCTTCTGATCATGAGCTAAACACCCCTAACCACATCGGTCTTAAAAGTAGTTGGTTCACCATACAGAATGGTTGAACTAAATTTGGTGATTTTGCTCTTTTTTTCCACAATCAGCTTGATGCATTGGCGAAAAATCAACAGCATTGGAGAGCATCAAGATTAAAGTTGAGAAAAAGTTAGCAGACAGGGTGGGCTGGAAGCTATGTGAATACTGGGAAAGAATTTACTTGTATCATAATGATTAGTGGAAGGTATCAAAATGCTGACATCCTGACTGGTGTCCAATGCTCTGTGTAAACTGTAAAATGTGATTTGGACAGATGTAATAGAGATAACAAAGCTCTGGCCAGGAGGAAGGGAAAAAGCAGGCATTCTGACTGAGTTCATATGCTAGGAGTCATCCAAGTTCTGCAAAGGGGGGCAATTGTTGCGGTTAGTGAAATGGATCTTGCACATAGGCTTAGACTTGACCAACCTAGGTTGGGTCACCTGAACAAGGCTGGATGTTGTGAGACCTAAAATTAGGTGCTCTTTCTTAAATGAAAGACCTTGAAATGGAATTCGGACAACATCATTCATCATAATTTTGTAATGTTTTCACTGCTACAAACAATCATGCCATTTGATTGAGATTTCTTTTTCAGTTTAGGGGCCCTGGCAACTAAGGGCCTCTCACTCAGGAAGAAAGGTAGACTGTATGATGTATGTGTGCCTTGTAGCATGGCAGTTAGCACACATACATCATACAGTAGGTGAGTGTTGTCTTTCTTATATACAATCACCCTTTCAACCATTTATGAAACTATAAAACTTTCCTTAGTTACTGCATTTGATGACACGTAAGACATTTTTTTTCCCCAAAAATATCTCCATAAGTCAACCTGGGTTTTATATATGTAGCAGAGTCTCCATTACATGCTCTTATTTTTTTCTTTTTTCTCTGAATATGTCCTGCTGGAATTGAGGTTTGTCTAATATACTTGTGCATCTTTTATGCCATCATATATGGGATTCGTTCATTCCATCACTAAGTTTACAACTCTAAGAAATTGCTTTCATATTTCTTGTTTACAAAGCATTAAGGAAGAGATATTTACCAAGATGAACAAAGGTTGTCATACGTAGAGTAGAATGTGAGAATATTAACCAAAATACAGCTTAAACCAAAACATGTTAAACATGCATCCATGTATCAATCTGTCAATCTGTCTATCTATCTATTTATCTATCTATCTGTGTGTGTGTGTGTGTGTGTGTGTGTGTGTGTGTCTATGGAAAATTGAAGCAGAACAGCTATAGAAGACGTTCCTCTATTTGTGATCAGTAATCACTCCTACCTCCACTACCACCAGCACAAAAGTACACTCCAGTGAATTCATTTAAGGAAAAAACCAGCCCAGCACTTTCTGAAAAAACATGCTATGTTTCCAAAACCAATTTTGTGTTTGTTTATTTGATGCTATGTATACTGTAAAAGGTGAAAACTTCTTATACCACAAGAACTTTTTCAGTCATATAATAACAGACTATCTCCATTTTAAATCTCATGATAACAAATGCTTCTTCTCTATATAATCTTCCCATTACAAGCATTATTCTAGAAAAAAAAATTATTTCTAATTTCTTGTTTTAATCCATTAGACTTTCCTGATGGTGAAAAAAAAAAAAAGACATAAATAGATAGATAGATAAGTATATAAAAAAAACCACAAAGGGCCATAACCCACAATACCTTTACAAGACTGATTCTGCTGGTTATAGCAGACAATATCTATTCACCAGAAAAGAGCCATTATTCTGATTTTATGCATACCATTTTATAATTATCGTGTTTTCAATGTATGCACATACACATACAATGTGTGAATGTGTGTGTATGCATATATATATATATATATATATATATATATATATATATATATATATATATATGCACATGTATATATGTGTATATATACATATACACATATATATATATATATATATATATATACATACATATATATACATACATATATATACATACATATATATACATACATATATACATACATATATATATATATATATATATATATATATATATGTAAATACATGCATATATGTATATGCATATATATGTGTGTATATATACACACACACACATCATACATGCATATATATGAATATGTATATATATATATATATATATATAATATATATAAGTATATATACACACACCCCATATACACAAATATATATGCACAGGGAATGCACATGTACCCATAGACACACACATTAATAAAAGTGAAAGAGTATTTTTGTTTGTGCATGACTCTTTTAACCTCCTCAATATGAAGAACAAAATGCATTCCCCCCACCCCCACCTGCTTCAATAAATTATGCAATAAAATCACAGCAGCAGCAGCAGCAGCCAGTGAATGTCTTAAAAGAACTACTTGTAGACAGTGAGAATTGGTAGTATAGTTCCGATATCCTCGCGCCATCATCGTTATGGAGTGTAATTGGAACAATAAGTACTACCACAACACCACATGCTCCAGCATGGCCGCAGTCAAATGACTGAAACAAGCAAAAGAGAGAGTATGAAGACGTAAACGTAAAAAAGAGGAGGAATCAATTGAGCGTTTTATAGCTTTAACATCAACAAGAAAATTTAATTCAGCTTCGTTAACAGGACATAATGAGAAAGAATATGAATTAGATTATAAATGAATAAACCATTTTTGTTTACTCTGAACTAGCAGTATCAGGGAAGTTTACTGGGTTTATGCATATACATATATATAATACACACATACACATATTATATATATATATGTGTGTGTGTGTGTGGTGCAGGAGTGGCTGTGTGGTAAGTAGCTTGTTCACCAACCACATGGTTCCGGGTTCAGTCCCATTGCATGGCATCTTGGGCAAGTGTCTTCTGCTATAGCCTCGGGCCGACCAAAGCCTTGTGAGTGGATTTGGATGACGGAAACTGAAAGAAGCCTGTCATATATATGTATGTGTTTGTGTGTCTGTGTTTGTCCCCCTAGCATTGCTTGGCAACCAATGCTGGTGTGTTTACGTCCCCGTTACTTAGTGGTTCGGCAAAAGAGACCGATAGAATAAGTACTGAGCTTACAAAAAGAATAAGTCCCGGGGTCGATTTGCTCGACTAAAGGCGGTTTTCCAGCATGGCCGCAGTCAAATGACTGAAACAAATAAAAAAGTAAGAGAGTAAACCATTTTTTTTTACTCTGAACAAACAGAATCAGGGAAGTTTAACTGGGTTTATGTATAAACATATATATAATACATACATACACATATTATATATATATATATATATATATATATATAATATATATATATATATATATATATATGTGTGTGTGTGTGTGTGTGTGTGTCTCTGTGTGTGTGTGTGTGTATATATATATATATATATATATAATATATATATATATATATATATATGATGATATATATATTGGGGAGAAAATGGGATCAAAAAATCAAGGCAGATATCAATAAAGCACTCAGTTTTAATCGAATTTGGTTAACTTTGAATTTAATTAATTTTGGATTGCCTTGAAAACATTGTGTTAACATGATTTTTTTTTTTTGGGGGGGGATATTAATTTCAGTGATATTATCTATATGTAAATATGTTAATACAACAGAAGCAGTTGCTGGTTTTGTAAAGTGAATTCTACAGTTATGTATGCATGTATGTATATATGTACGTACAAGCATGTGTGAGTGAGGGGGGGTGTATATCGCCTTGACAGGCTTCCATATGCCACCTTGACTTGCTTCCATGCCGGTGGCATGTAAAAAGCACCAGCTGATTGTGGCCGTTGCCATCCTCCTCTGGCCCGTACCGGTGGCACGTAAAAAGCACCCACTACACACTCGGAGTGGGTGGCATAGAAACATTGCCAGATCAGACTGGAGCCTGGTGCAGCCTCTTGGCTTCCCAGACCTCAGTCAAACCATCCAACCCATGCCAGCATGGAAAACAGATAGATTGGTTGCTAGATTGCTTGTTACAAAAAGGAGACGAGTACTTTTTTTTTCACTCACTATTATCTCAATATTAATTCGGTGACAGTTCCTACTCGACTCAACTTCTTCCTAAATAGACATCTGTTTTCATTCTGGCATGTGTGTGAGAGAGAGAGAGAGAGAGAGAGAGAGAGAAAGATAGAGAGAAAGAGAGAGAGAGACTTTGTTTCTATGAGTAGCCATGGGAAAATGAATAGCAGTGTGTATTATGCTTTGTATATTGGTACCTAACTAATTGTGATTCTACATTAGTGATTAAGCGTTGAATAGATGTAGTGGCTGAGTATATGTCCTCCTATTGGGTATGGACATACTATCTAATGTCTGCTGCTAATATTTAATAAGAATAGCTTTCACTTTATCACATCAAGAAAGAAAACAACAAAGAGAGAACAAAATGGAACTACAAAATAAAAAGTAATCAATGGAAAAAGAACAAACAAAAATACAAAACAGGGTGAAGACTACATTGCTTCATTGCCCACAGGGCAGGGGCTAAACATAGAGGGGACAAACAAGGACAGACAACCCAGCGCTATGGCAGAAACACTTACTGAAGGTACCTATTTCTTTATTACCCACAAGGGGCTAAACATAGAGGGGACAAACAAGGACAGACATAGGTATTAAGTCGATTATATCGACCCCAGTGGGAAGGCGGCGAGCTGGGCGAAAAGTTAGCACGCCGGGCAAAATGTGTAGCCGTATTTTGTCTGTCGTTATGTTCTGAGTTCAAATTCTGCCGAGGTTGACTTTGCCTTTCATCCTTTCGGGGTCGATAAATTAAGTACCAGTTACGCACTAGGGTCGATGTAATCGACTTAATCCCTCTGTCTGTCCTTGTTTGTCCCCTCTGTGTTTAGCCCCTTGTGGGTAGTAAAGAAATATATATCGACCCCAGTGCGTAACTGGTACTTAATTTATCGACCTCGAAAGGATGAAAGGCAAAGTCGACACCATGCAGTAGAATGAAACCAAGGTGCTCCTGATAGCAAAACAAACTTCTTAAACCACACAGCCAAACCTGTCTCCATAGAACCAGTCTGGCATTCTCTGCACACTGTAGTCTATCAATTTACAAGTTCATTTCCAATAAGTTTAGTACACCAGCATTGAATAAATATTTTTGTCTGCTTTTCGATTTTATAGAAAGCTAAATGGAGAAGAATTAGTTTGAAGCTTAAATATGGCACAGTATGGTTCGACAGACTGAATAAAAATTTGGCACCTCGTCCACTAAACTATTTCAAATCCTCCCTCCCTTCCTCTTCATAATTGTTTTAATTACCATTTAGCATACTGGCATGGGTTCGACAAGTCTGCAATTTTACATTATCACAACTTCTTTTGCACTGTAATGATCTTGAATGTGCACCCTAACACTCTGAGATTTAACTTTGTCATTTCTTACACACATAATACTTTCCTGGTTGTAATTTTGGTCTAGTTCAAGCTCGTTAAGTATTAACTATTTGGTTCTACTCAATCTCTTATTCAGTAGATTCTGAAATTTTTCTTATTCTGACATCTTCTAAATCAACTCACTTTCGTATTTTATATCAAGCAATTAAACACATCGGATTCATATTTTCCATCAATTCTTACCATGTTTTCTTGTTATCATTTTAACTCGTTCAGAAAGCCCCCAACATTCCAATTCTGAAGTTAAAGTGTGTCGAAGACCTGAACAGATGCTTGCAGTTGGCCATCTCTTGGGAAGGTCTAACACTTCTTAGTTTTGCCAACTGTCAATCAATCCCCAATTTATATATAATGGAATTCCCAGTTTGACGAAAATTCTATATAGTTTTTGTAACAAGTAATTTCATCTTTATATAAGCTTCAATCAGATTCAGTGTTTTCCTTCTTTGTGTTACCAGATTTCCAAACCATTTCAGCGCTGTAGGTGTTATGTTGTCAACTAATAGTTTTCTAAACTAGAGAGTGAGGCAACGCATTCTATTTGTCGAGATACATGGCTGTCTTTACTAGCATTTATTTTATATTATTTCCTTTCTTTGTCATGTTTCATTTTCAACATATCAAATAACCCAGTTTTTCTATTCCACCTGTGGTATGGAAAATAGCAAATTAGTTTATTATTTTTCTTCAGATTGTATTACATTTTCTGACTAAATTCTAATAGCCTAATCTCTTTTCCCATTTTAATCCCCTACCCAAGACTTTTATATAAGCTAGGACATGGAAAAAAAAAAAAAAGATTGTTTTCCATTGGGTGGTCATTAAAGTTTTCTTTTTGTTTTTGTTTTTGTTTTTTTTTTTTTTTTTTTTTTTTTACTAAGATTAATCATGTTTTCATCCTGTTTCATCAGCCACAGTCAACCTTGCATGAATCATACACACATTTCTTTTGAAAGTTAATCATCCAACCCAGTCTCTTAAAATATATGCAGATCAAAATCAACAAAAAATAACCATAGTCATCACTGTCCTCACCACCGCCACCGCCACCGCCACCACCGTTTAATGCCTGCTTGGCCACTTTACCATGCTTGCATGGGTCAGAAGAAGATTATTCAGGTAGATTTTCTAGAGCCTGATGCTCTTCCTGTCACCAACTCTTATTTGTTTCCTCGCAAAATGATATTTACCCATGACCAGACAAGCTGTCAGAGAAGGCTGGAAATGAAAGCCACTCATTCACAGCTATTACGCAATGTCAAGACATGGAGACACAAACATATGCTCACTCACACATATGTACACACATACATACATATATGATGGGCTTCTTTCAGTTTCCCTCTACTGAGTCCACTCGCAAGGATTTGGTCAGACTGGGGCTATTGTTGAAGACACTTACCCAAGGCGCCACAAAGCGGCACTGAATCTGAACCAAATGGTTGGGAAGCAAGCTACTTACCACACAGCCACACTTGCACCTATTCATATTAAGATTAAATGCAGATCTAAACAGAAAAGGGAATGTAGCTAAGGGAATAAAAATAAACAACAAAAACAAACTGGATGCAACTGATCAGGGTTCAAATTCAGCCTAAACAGACTTGTATTCCTCTGACCAATGGTGAGTGAGAACTAATAATGTAGGACAAAAGTTGTCTTTGTTTTTAAGTAACTGATGTTAATATTCATAAATACTAGGGGAAAACTGCCCGGAGGATGGAATTTCTGCTAGTAAAAAGGATAATACTTATACTGCTGGGGGTCATCTTTGCCTTTTATCCTTCCGGGCTCAGTAAAATAAGTACCAGTCGACCACTGGGATCAATGTAATTGACTGACCCCTACCACCAAAATTGCAGGCCTTGTGTGAAAATTTGAAACCAATACTAATACTTTCTATGATAGGCACAGGGCCTGAAATTTAGGAGTAGGGGACTAGTTGACCCCAGTGCTCGGGTGATACTATTTTTTATCAACTCTGAAAGGATGACAGAGTTTGAACTCAGAACATAAAACTGGAAGAAATGCTGAGAAGCATTTTGTCTAGCTTGCTAACGATTCTACCAGCTTGTTACCTTAATTTTAATAATAGCAACTCGTTCTGAGTTCAAATTCTGCCGAGTTTGACTTTGCCTTTCATCCTTTTGGGGGTCAATAAATTAAGTACCAGTTGCATACTGGGGTCGATCTAATTGACTGGCCCCCCCTCCCCCAAAATTTCGAGCCTTGTGTTTAGAGTAGAAAAGAAAAATAATAGCAACTTTCAGTGATAACTGCTCAACAGAGCATAACACATTTGCTAACTAACCAGAATTGTAGTATTGTAGCAAGGCCTAGATTCAAAACTGTGCAGGTTTAGTAACTCAGATCAGGCCACATCAGATCAGGCAACTTTTCCCTGAATATCAACCAGTCATTTTGCAGCAAAATCACCCCATATTATGGAATATTCCTGTGTATACAGGGGGATATAAAAGTAAAAGCCACCAAAGGTAGACACATCAAACTGGAAGTGCACACACATGGAACTGACAATCAAGATGTTAGAAAACAGATGTCTTGGCTGCTACTGGGCCTCGGCTTAGAGAGACAATGAGGAACAGAGTATTTTCTTGCCTCTGATACGAAGCCATTCTTAACTTCTATTAACTCCACTTACTACTGAGAGAGCACAATACAGCCCTGGCAAACATCTGTACAATTATGTAAATAACGAAAGTTGCACATTTGTATAAATATATGCTTATCAAATGCTGTTCGCTGTTGGTTTTAATATGGGAGAGCACACAGCCTAAACATCATACCAATTAATCAAGACTCATTCAAGCCAGTCCAACAATATATCTTCTTACAGTAACACACACACACACACACAGAAATCTCTAAT
>NC_043012.1:22611450-22626450 GCF_006345805.1 Octopus sinensis
TATATATATATATTTATAATTATATATATATATCCTTTTTGCTTCAACTTTTTTGTACTTGTTTCACTCATTAGACTGGGGTACCTCCTTGAAGAATTTTAATTAAAAGACCTCTGTACTTGATACTTTAAAGCCTGGAACTTATTATATTGGTCTCTTTTGTTGGACTACTAAGTTATGGTGATATAAACACACCAACACATATCTATATGATGGGCTTCTTCCAGTTTCCATCTACCAAATCCACTCACAAAACTATCGATCAACTCATATTTATACACACACACAGATATATGGACACATGTACACACAGAGAGATACACACACAAATACACACAAGATTTCTTTCTTTTTGTCTCTCTATTTCTTTACTCATTCATTTTTTTCTTTAATTATTTATTTATGTATTTGCTTATTGAATGGCATAACGGGCAAACAATTTGAATTATCCATGTGACATTATTACGATTCATTCAAGAACAATCTAGAGAGAAATATATTTATCTATCAACACCTAGAGAAACTCATAGTTCTTTGACCTGTGACTAGTTTGCTAAGTGCCAACACATGAAATTCTCAGACCTTGAGTCACTCTGTTACTGCTGCAACATATATATATATTACAGAGATGTACTTGCATAGCAAGTGACTTGATCTGAGAACGTGTGCTGAAACAAAAACAATTGCAGCATGGAAGATGTTTATAAGCGATTTAAGAACACACAAAAGACTGTTAGATTAACTTCAACATTTAAATTTAATTTTTGTCAAAATATTTTCATCATTTTGAAACTGTGACCTGTTCACTGACAAAACTTAGTGCAGCATATATATATATATATATATATATATATATATATATATAGTTAATCCAAACAAGAAAGCACAAAAAAACACAACAACGCAAGGACGTGGAACAAATATAGTATTATTGGACGCTTAGGAAAGAAGGAAAGAAGGAGGGCTTAACGTTTCGAGCGGAGCTCTTCGTTGGAAACATAGGAGAAGGAAAGATCCAGAGAAGGGAAGATAGAGGAAAAAACAATCGCCAACGGTACACACACGGTCACATTTATATATATGGTTATGTGTTGCATATATATATATATATGGTTATGTGTGTATGTATGTTTGAGTCTGCTTGTCTTGACATCATATGACTGTTGTGAACGAGTGTCTTCAACATGCAAGCAGTGTCACTCATTTCCAACCTTCAGTGAAAGCATGTCTGGCCATGGGGTGGGTAAACAGTAGCTTGCTTGGAAATAGGTGAAGGCTGGCAATACAAATGCCATCTGGCTGTAGAATATCTTCTTGAATGAATTTTCAGCTGATGCATGAAGAAGTAGATATTAAAATGATGATGATGATTATGATGATGTCACAAATATTTATTTCTTTACTACCCACAAGGGGCTAAACATAGAGAGGACAAACAAGGACAGACAAACGGATCAAGTCGATTATAGCGACTCCAGTGCGTAACTGGTACTTATTTAATCGACCCCGAAAGGATGAAAGGCAAAGTTGACCACAGCGGAATTTGAACTCAGAACGAAACGGCAGATGAAATACGGCTATGCATTTTGCCCGGCGTGCTAACGTTTCTGCCAGTTCCAAAGATGGTAAACATTTCAACTAGAAATTTTGACAGAATTGTTTGAGCTGCAACCAACTTTTATTTAGAGGTACTGTAAAGTTATTTCGCTGTGTGCTTTGATATAGAATATACACATTCAACACATTTGCTGTAAGGCTAGTTTAAGGAAGGAGGAAAACAAAATGAATGCTGAGAGCAGACATTGATTCATTCAATTATTACTAGGACCACCAAATAACTTCTTCTGATAAAGAGTTTCATGGAAAGATGGGAAACAGTGAAACTAAGTTCTGTGATTTTAATGATTAATGATGCTTGTATACTATTAAATTAGAATGACGCTCTTACGATATAAATGATGGTGGTATTGAGGAGGCATAAGATGTGGAAGGTGGCGCTTTTACTGCTGCTGCTGCTAAATGTAGAGGGAAGACGAAACGACAGTAGAAGAAAGAGGTGTCAATGGGAAAACAAAGATCTTATAAATATAAAAGCCAGCGAGTGATCTGATTGGTCAGTGCATTTGTAAGTGGTACCGCCACTGGCAGGACATTTTTGTGACAGAACGTTCGAAGGGAAACTTACAGAAGATTTCAACCTTATTGTCAATCAACGGTAATTTAGTTAATGACAAAAGCAGATTGGAAAATAATGTACCCACCACCACCACCACCACCACCTCACCGTATCCAAATGTTAATTAACATCCATTTTTTTTTTTTTTTCATGCTGTTCTGAAATAATTTCTGCATCTATGCAAAAGTCAACACCAGTTTGGTTTTGCTTGTTCTTCAAATGAGAATGAAAGCTGATATTATTCAGATACAACAATAAAAGGTGAAAGAATGAAAAGAAGAAGAAATATATGAGAGAAGGAATAAATAGAATGAAACATAAAGAAAATGAAAGGGATAATGAGGAAGGAAAGGGCGATGGGAATGAAAGAAATTAAGCTTTCAGACACAATCAGTTCAGTTTTGTCCGAAAGTAATACGAGATGTTTAGATACACAAATAAAATTACATTAACGCCAGTGCTTAGTGTGTCCATGCTACGTGGCTTTGATTGGAAAGGACATGGTTCTAACCCTTACAAAAGGGGATCCTTATTAAATTCTGGTGCTGTCACATGGTTGCTACTGTTTTCTAAAGACCAAGTTGCTTTGCATAAAGAATGGTAGGACAAGCAGATCTCAACATTAACTGCTCTCACAACACATACACACACACACACACACACACACACATATGAAAAAAATTAGTGGCTGGGAATGAAGTCCATTGCAACAAAGAGATAGTTTCAGAGAATAATAATGATAATAATAATATAATAATGATAATAATAATGATAATAATAATAATGATAATAATAATAATAATAATAATAATAATAATAATAAGATGATAATAATAATAATAATAATGATGATAATAATAATAATAATAATGATAATAATAATGATAATAATAATAATGATAATAATAATGATGACAATAATAATAATAATAATAATAATAATAATAATAATAATAATAATAATGAAAATAATAATAATAATAATGGTGATGATGATGAGGATGAATAAATAATAAATAAAATATAAAAGTAAAGGATTTGATTCACAAGAACAAATTTGAAACTATGAATCTTTTAGGCTTCTACTTTCTCCACAGAAATGTCTGCTTTCATGAATCTCTCTTCCCCACCCTCACCTCTCTCTCTCTCTTCCCAGCCCCCATGCCTTCTTAATTTTTTTTTTTTCCTGTATTAAACTTCAGTTACATTCCCTTTTATAGTCATTTTTGTTGTATAAATTCAGTCGTCATATTTTATTTTCCCCTCTTTTTTTGAACATTGCTCTCTCCCTTTCTCACTTGCTTTCTTTCTCCCTCTTTCATTCACACATTCGTTCACTCCTTCCTCCACACCTCTTTCAATATCCTTCCTGTATTTATCTTTTATTGTTCACTTGTTTCAGCCATTGGACTGTGGCCATGCTGGAGCACTCCTTGAAGGATTTTAGTCAAACAAATCCACTCAAGTATTTAACATTTTTAAAAGGCTATTAGCCTCTGTTTTCAAACTGTTAAATTATGGGGATGTAAACAAACCAACACGGATTGTTAAGCAGTGATGGGAGGACAAACACAGGTGCACATATATAGAGTGCAGGTAAAATTACATATAATGATGTAACAGGCATATATAGACAATAAGACTCATATTGACTTATTAACTAAAACTCCAGCATGAAATGTGACCAAAAGTGGTATTATAGCCAGTGGCGGACTGTCCAGGTTGCTAGCTTGCTCAATAGCAAGTGGGTCTCTGCACCTTTAGAATCCATATATGGGGGTCCGTGTTAGTATCTAAGAGGCCAATTTTGAGAACTTTTTATTCACTCCTGGAAGAATGCATTAATTATTTCAGCCAGGCTGTGTTTGTAAACAGTTGAAAAGAATACTTTTAACAAAAATAAATAAATAAATAAAATATAAAAGTAAAGGATTTGATTCACAAGAACAAATTTGAAACTATGAATCTTTTAGGCTTCTACTTTCTCCACAGAAATGTCTGCTTTCATGAATCTCTCTTCCCCACCCTCACCTCTCTCTCTCTCTTCCCGCCCCCATGCCTTCTTAATTTTTTTTTTTTCCTGTATTAACTTCAGTTACATTCCCTTTTATAGTCATTTTTGTTGTATAAATTCAGTCGTCATATTTTATTTTCCCCTCTTTTTTTGAACTTGCTCTCTCCCTTTCTCACTTGCTTTCTTTCTCCCTCTTTCATTCACACATTCGTTCACTCCTTCCTCCACACCTCTTTCAATATCCTTCCTGTATTTATCTTTTATTGTTCACTTGTTTCAGCCATTGGACTGTGGCCATGCTGGAGCACTCCTTGAAGGATTTTAGTCAAACAAATCCACTCAAGTATTTAACATTTTTAAAAGGCTATTAGCCTCTGTTTTCAAACTGTTAAATTATGGGGATGTAAACAAACCAACACGGATTGTTAAGCAGTGATGGGAGGACAAACACAGGTGCACATATATAGAGTGCAGGTAAAATTACATATAATGATGTAACAGGCATATATAGACAATAAGACTCATATTGACTTATTAACTAAAACTCCAGCATGAAATGTGACCAAAAGTGGTATTATAGCCAGTGGCGGACTGTCCAGGTTGCTAGCTTGCTCAATAGCAAGTGGGTCTCTGCACCTTTAGAATCCATATATGGGGGTCCGTGTTAGTATCTAAGAGGCCAATTTTGAGAACTTTTTATTCACTCTGAAGAATGCATTAATTATTTCAGCCGGCGTGTTTGTAAACACAGTTGAAAAGAATACTTTTAACAAAAATAAATAAATAAATAAACAAATGATATCATTGTAGTTGTGGACGGGCCCCTTTGTAGAAGCGGGTGGGCTCCCTTAGTCTCCTGGCAACCAATATTCTTAGACCCAGTCCGTCACAGGTCATAACTGCCAAGCAGCAAAGGAATGCTTATAAGTGGTTCATCATTGATGGGGAACATATACGATAGAAAGAAAGAAAGAAAGAAAGAACAGAGAAACAATTGGTCTCAGCTGAGAGCATGGGATTCCTATATTTAAACATATCTAAATATATAGTTGACGAGGTGGCCGAGTGGTTAAGGCGATGGACTGCTAATCAATTGGGGTCTCCCCGCATGAGTTTGAATCTCATCCTCGTCGAGTGCATGTTGTTTTCTAAGGCGGCGAGCTGGCAGAATCGTTAGCACGCCGGGCGAAATGCATAGCGTATTTTCGTCTGCCGTTACGTTCTGAGTTCAAATCCGCCGAGGTCACTTTGCCTTTCATCCTCTCGGGGTCGATAATAAAGTACAGTTTCGCACTGGGTCGATGTAATCGACTTAATCCGTTTGTCTGCCTTTGTTTGTCCCCTCTATGTTTAGCCCCTTGAGAGCAGTAAAGAAATATATATTTAAACATAATTATAAAGCTGTTACAATAGATGACTGGAGCCTGGTGTAGCTCTCCAGCTGACCATCTCTGGTCAAACTGTCCAACCCATGCCATCATGAAAAACAGAGGTTAACTAATGATGATGATGATGATGATGATGATATGAGCATATATACATACAATGGTCATCCACTGTTTTTGTCAACCAAATCCACTCGCCAGGTTTTGAATGGCTTGAAGCTATAAGTAGAAAATTCTAGCTCAAGGTGCTGTGCAGTGAGGTTCAACTGGGAACCATGTAGTTATAAAGCAAGCTTTTTAACCACTCTATACTCCCTTTTATATTCCTTCAAATTTCAGAATTACAGGTCCCTTATTTCCTTGCTCGAGTTCTTGAACATTACTGTCTCTCTCTTCCTCTGATTGTGTGTCTCTCTCTCACTTCTCTCCATCAATACACAGAAAGAGAGAGAGAGAGAGAGAGAGAGAGAGAGAGAGAGAAAGAGAGAGAGAGACAGACAGAGAGATTGCGTAAACTACCACATTTTTCTTTTGTTTATACTTTTGTTTAATATATTAGAATAGGTTGCATGGATCTGCAAATTCATCTTTTCCCACAAAATGAAACAACAAATATCTCACAACAGCAGAAACCTTATTTTGGATTGAAGTAATCAAATGTTTGTGTTGATAATTGTAGGCCAGGGTGAAGAATGAGAGCATAAAAATCAAAGATGATGGTGAGACATAACAAAAATAGGTCTACAAATTTATAAATTTACTTTTCTTTATTCATGTGATTTACGTCCATTGTACTGTGAACGCATGAGTTAGCCGAATATGTTATGCTGAAGGATTGTTTTAAATCTAGACACCCTTCTTGGTGCTAAACTATACTTTTTACCTGCATTTCAATTAAGATATTTCTTACTCCACATGCTTTCAAATGCATGAAGGGACTGGATGATTTGTCGACAGGAGAAACTGACAATAGTAACACCTGCTGCACTTTTATACAAGTGATCCCAGGTGTAAATGTACACAGAGCCATACTCACACATATACACACAAACACACATGCCTGTACATATATAAGGCTGTCTTTTTCTCAGTTTCCATCTACCAAATCCACTCTCAGAACTTTGAACCAAAGCTATTCTAGAAGATATTTGTTCTAGATGTCAGCCAGTGGCATTGAATCCAAAGCCACACAGTTGCGAAACAAACTCAGACATGGCCATTTTGAGTTATCTCCCTTCACTCTTTTTTTATCTCAGTTATGTAAATGACCTTTTTAGCTGTTATCTTTTACCTGTTTCAGTCATTAGACTGTGGCCATGCTGGAGCACCACCTTGAAGAATTTTTAGTCGAATGAATTAACCCCAGTACTTACTTTTTTAAAGCCTGGTACTTATTCTATTGGTCTCTCTTGCTGAACCACTAAGTTACAGGGACATAAACACACCCACATCGGTTGTCAGGTGGTGATGGGAGGGCAAACACCGACACACACATAGATATATATATAAATATATATATATGATGGGCTTCTTTCAGTTTCTGTCTACCAAATCCATTCACAAGGTTTTGGTTGGACTGAGGTTATAGTAGAAGACTCTTGCTTAAGGTGCCATGCAGTGAAACTGAACCTGGAACCATGTGGTTGGGAAGCAAGATTCTTACCACACAGCCACTCCTGAGCCTATGAGTTGGCCATGAATGTGTTGTAATTTTTTTAGATAATGTAAAATAATTGTTATGCTGATGATGCCTATAGAGGCAGAAACATGTGTCTATGATTGTCTTTTATTCTCCCACAATAAGCCTGTCCTTTTCTTTAGTGGCATGTCAGTTTTTGAACCATTTCATATGTGTTTAAGTCTTCTATAAGCAGAACATTGCATAATTCAGCTATTTTATCAACTTTATGTGAAAATGAGTGAATGAAAATCTCCTTACTTGTAAAAAACAAAGCAATTAGAGTTGGCAACAGTAAAGGCATCCAGCTATTGGATACTGTCTTAATAAGTCTCATCCAACCTCTGCCAATATGGAAATAGCAAACAAAAAAATGATGATGATGATGATGACAATGAGTAGCATTAAAAATCATCACCATCATTGTTTTATATCCATTTATATCCATGCTACATGTATTGCTATGATCAATATCAGCACATATTCAAGGGTGTTGTTCATTTGGACTGGTTGGAGGACCACATCATGCTTGTGAGTTTCATTTTTTAGCTTGTTTTCTGCAACTGAATGACCTTCTTAATACCAACAACTTTACAACTGAATGTTGGGGACTTTTGACCATGATACCAGCATTAACCCTTTTGTTGCTGTATTTCTGTTGAGATGCTCTCTGTTTCTTTCAATTAATTTTTAAAATAACAAAAAATTTAGTGAAATAACTTAGTTATCATTAAGCTAGCGTTAGGAACATAAATTGTGACTAAGGTTTGGTGGAAGATTTTAATTCAAAACTTATGAAAACAAGACATTTGTACTCAGAGCCAGAGCTAATTTCAGCTGGGTTGGTAATGTAAAGGGTTAAAGAACTTGTCATGTCCTTGACAAAACTTGAGGGCTGCCGAAGTATTACACTTTACAGAGAGTACTGCATGTTTTTCCATGGCATCAACATAAGTACTAGAGTGGTAGCCATGTCCACAACACAACTACTGGAACCTCTTGACTCCTTGTTTCTACTCACTCAGCAGACTGATAGATTTACAGATTTCAAACTTTTAGATTAAAATACCAAAATATACTACAAAATAACAAACTTAGAGACATAGTTTACAGAAACTCTCTCTAAAGGTGCAGGAGTGGCTGTGTGTTAAGTAGCTTGCTAACCAACCACATGGTTCCGGGTTCAGTCTCACTGCGTGGCATCTTGGGCAAGTGTCTTCTGCTATAGCCCCGTGACGACCAATGCCTTGTGAGTGGATTTGGTAGATGGAAACTGAAAGAAGCCTGTCGTATATATGTATAAATATATATATATGTGTGTGTGTTTGTGTGCCTGTGTTTATCCCCGATGCTGATGTGTTTACGTCCCCGTCACTTAGCGGTTTGGCAAAAAGAGACCGATAGAATAAGTACTGGGCTTACAAAGAATAAGTCCCGGGGTTGATTTGCTCTAGCATGGCCGCAGTCAAATGAGTAAAAGGGTAAAAGAGAGATACCCTTATATGGTAATCATTGTAGTGGATGTAGTGTATGATTGAGTAACATCATTCTACTCATCCGTATCACACCTCTGACATAGATGAGTAGAAAGAGAGAAAACAGGTGCTCGACAACCTTGCGACGCGTGTTAATCTTTCAGCTGCTCCAAATGAAATGGTTAGTTGATGAAAATTTTGATTTGGTATATAATATTGCTAAATTAATAACAATCACAACAACATCAACAATAACAGCAACAACAATAATAATGAAACAAGATTAATTTCCAACTATAATATCATCTGAGCAAGATTAGCTGCACATTATAATACCCACCCCTCAAGAAAAAAAAAAGAGAGAGAGAGCGAGAGATTTAATGTTATTCCATAATGCTTTGACAAGGTTAATGTTTGACCACAATACCTTAAAAGAGTGAGTCATATTGCTGCTACCACGACGAGCACAATGGAATGGGTTTTTTTTTTGGTTTTTTTTTACATGTCTGCAAAATTCCTGAAATATATCATTTTTAAATCCCTGTCAATGTTTTGTTATTTTCCCACAGATTCAATACAATGTTTCTGATTTCCGATCAATATTCCAAGATTTATAACCTCCTCAGCAAAAGAGGTACATTTTTATGGCAAATGGAATCAAAGATGATGATGATGATGATGATGGTGGTGGTGGTAGTGATGATGATGATGATAATGATGATGATGCTGCTGTAGCTGACGGTGGTGGTAGTGTTTGTCATAGTTATATGGGATACAGTGGAAAAATATATGAATGTATAGGCATGTTTGTGTGTGTGTGTGTGTGTATGAGTATCTAAGAGTGTACATGTGCATTTGTGCATGTAAGCATAGCATGATGTGCATATGTAAAAAAATAGTGTGAAGTATATGAAATAGAATGTGTGTGTGCAGGTGTATGTATACATGTAGGTGTATAAGTATATATATATATATATATATATATATACACACACATGCACATATGTGTATGTGCATGTATGTATATACATATATGTGTGTGTGTGTGTGTGTGTGTGTGTGTGTGTGTGTGTGTGTGTGCGCGCGCTTCAGTAATAAGTCTTGCTAGAAGTGTGAGTCAATTATGGTTTCCTTTATGCCAGCAAAATGAATTGCATAATTTAATGGATAATTGAAAACTTTAGTTGAGAGCTTGTAGGGTTTGATGGCTGTCTGAATGTAAATTGTTCACGAAAAAAATAAAATAAGACAAAAAAAATACAAACAAAAAAAAAGCCAAAAAATTTTTTTTAACTATAATTTTTTTTTTTTCTCCTTTCACAAAGCCAAGAACCACTAAACCATGTTTTTAATGTATGGAATCATGTACGAATGGTACATATCAAAGGCTGAAATTGTATACAGATTTATTTTTAGAGTACTAAATATGTTCATTAATACAGTTCAGTGTGCTATGGGTATTTAAAAGGACAGATATAGTCATGAGAATAAGTATATATATATAAAAAAAAATCTAGCATATAATTGGAAGATTTTCATCAGTGAAAATGACTGGCTTTGAAAAATTTTTTCAAACTATGTACAGAGAAACATAGAAGTGCTGCTGTATATAAATTTATCATATTATTATTATTATTATTATTATTATTATTATTATTATCACTATTGTTGTTTACATATTTTTGTTTTATGAATTTCACTCTTCATAAAACAAAAATGAGCCTATAAATTTTGGGGAGCTATCATTAATGCCAATAGAAAGTTGGTGAGCTGAAAAATCCTTCGCCAAGTTCCATAGCTTTGGAACCATGACAATAGAACCTGTAAACATCACGATGGACAGATTTGTCTTGTTGGCTCATGGCGGCAGAAAAAAAAACAACAAAAAAAAACAAATAAAAAAACCCAAAAGAAAGTAAACAAATAAACCAAGTCTGGTATTTAAATGAGAAAGTCTCACAGATATTAACTAGATACGTTAATAATAAACAAACAAACAAGCAAACAAATTTAATCTCAACTCAGCAACCATATATATATATATATATATATATATATATATATATATATTATATATATATATATATATATATATATATATATATATTATATATATATATATATATATTCATACATATATATGCAACCACGAAACTATTTAGCATTATGCTTCAGTATTAAATATATAAATATACATACATACATACATACATACATATATATATATATATATATACACACACACAGGTACACACACATATGAATGCTAGATATTTATATATGAGTGTTTATGTATGTGTACATGTATGTGTGTGTGTATATAGCAATGGTGTTGATTGTATATGAGAAAGCAGCTACTATATATATATATGCGTGTATACATATACATGCACACACGCACGTCTGTGTGTGTGTGTGTGTGTGTGATGGCCTTTTCTCTTTTTATCCCATTCAGAGAATGTTCTGGTTTTGTTTTGGGTAGGAGTCAGCAGTAAATTGTAACTGAAGCCACTTCCTTTGTTGTAAAGTCTCGTATGTCATAGGGAATTCAAACTGCTACTTGTTGTTCCAGGTAGTTATTTAAAGCAGAATTCTACAGCAGAAAGCGAAAAGGTTAATTACCTCTTATTATTGCGGAAAAAAAGAGAACCACCACTTGAGTTGTTTATGGTGACAGGCCAAGGAGTGATGAGAGGAACAGACAAGTGGGTGGTGGTGGTCGGAGGAGTTAAGCAAAACATCAGAATATGGTGAAAATGAAAGTGTGAGAGCTGGACAAAACGGAGAGAATGAAATAGATAGGGAATAAATTGGGAATAAATAGGCAAATTTTGGAACGGACAAAACAGAGATTGAAATAAAACAGGAAGAAGATAGAAATTAAAAAGAGCAAGAAATATGGGCAACAAATGGTTCTGCTAAATTAAGGAAATGGTGAAAAAAATATTGAAATTTAAAATTAGAGAAAAAAAATAGTAGTTGTGCTTATGGGTAGAGTTATGGCCGTCTGGTGAAGCAGCTCACTTAGCAACCATGTGGTTTGGGCTTCAGTCTCACTGTGTGACACCTTGAGCAAGTATCTTCCATCTATTATAGGCCCAAGTTGACCAATACTTTCAGAGTGAATTTCGAGGATGGACACTGAGTGCAAGCCCACTGTATGTATGTATGTATATATGTGTATATATATATATATATATAGTAAATCCCCCAAAAGTGAAGAACAAACACGAGAAAAAACAACAACGTGAGGGCATGATATATGCTCTGGGAAGGAAAGAAAGGTAATTTTAACATTTCGAGCAAAGCTCTTTGTCAGAAACAGGACTCAGAGGAAAGTCCAAGAGAAAAGGAAGACAGAGGAAAAAAATCGCCTACGATCCACTTGTGGTTACATTTTGAAACCATATATATATATATAAATATGTATGTATATATATATATATATATATATATATATGTATGTATATATATATATGTATATATATGTATGTATATATAAAATTTAAAGTAAACAGAAGATGGAGAAATATTGATCAACAACAATTGACTAACATCGATTATTACTTTTTAATACAAAGATTTTACCCCATCTAACAGCTGTTTCTGCTTCCAATGTTCCATGGTGTTGCCACTGATAATTCTGAGAATAATATTTGTCATATTTTGTAACACATCTGATCTGGAACATGGAACTTCATCATAGTGAAGAAAAATACATAAAAGAAAAGAAGAGAAGAAGAGCCTCGAGAAGAAAGGATGTTTACTTTAAATTTGATTCCTGATGAACTCATGTTTATCTTTGTCATTGCCTGTATCCTATGAGCATAATATGCTTGCATATGTATGCTCAGAGTTAACACAGGCAATTACACCAGTAGTAAAACATATTTTTATCCCTTATATGGTTATTCCAACCTCTAACTCTTCTAACCTTTATATGTGTGTGTGTGTGTGTGTTTAGTACATTGTGCCTCATAGAGGCAATGATAAACGACTGAGAACTTTGAAGACATGCTGTGCTTGAGAAGACCCAGCAAGCCAAGTAAGATTGGAGTTGTGGCTGATGCCAATGTCGCATAACTGGCCCATTTAAAAGCAGCCTTCAATCGTTGGGCAATACCTCATGCATATGAAGACCTGTTGAACCAAGGGAAATTGTAGTCGAGGCTGATGACAGTGCCACCTGACTAGCACCTGTGCCAGTGGCACATAAAAGCACCATTCAATTGTGGCCAATGCCAATCCTGCCTGACGGGCTCCTGTGCTGGTGGCATGTTAAAGCACCTACAACACTCACAGGGTGGTTGGTATTAAGAAGGGCAGGTATATATTATATTAGAGGAAAAAATCAAAAACGAAGGCAGAATGAGTATCTCAAGTCATTTAGAATAACATAATTAGGGTAAGGTGAATTAGAAGTCTTACAGTCATTTCTGGGAAAACCCAAGTGGTAGGTTAGCATGTTCATGCACTTATTAGCATGTCCAGGAATTGAAACCACTATCCTGCAATCTTGAGTGCAACACTCTAACCTCTAGGCCACATGCTCCTTTTCTCTCTCTCTCTATGTATGTGCGTGTGTATGTATATATATATATATATATATATATATATATATCATCATCATCATCATCATCATCATCGTTTAGCGTCCGCTTTCCATGCTGGCATGGGTTGGACGGTTCAACTGGGGTCTGGGAAGCCAGAAGGCTGCACCGGGTCCAGTTTGATCTGGCAATGTTTCTACGGCTGGATGCCCTTCCTAACGCCAACCACTCCGTGAGTGTAGTGGGTGCTTTTTACATGCCACCAGCACAGGTGCCAGACGAGTCTGGCAAACAGCCACGATCGGATGGTGCTTTTTATGTGCCACCGGCACGGGGGTCAGGCCAGGCTGGCAACGGCCACGAACGGATGGTGCTTTTTACGTGCCATATATAATATGCTCACATGTATGTATGAATATATCTGTGTGTGTGCGTCTGTGTTTACCTTTCCACTGTTTAACAAGTAGTGTTGGTTTGTTTACATCCCTTTTCATTTAGACATTTGGCAAAAGAGTCTGCTAGAATAAGTATCACGCTTTTAAAATGAAAACAAGCATTAGGATTGTTTTTCTTCAACTAAACATGGGATGGCTGCAGTCCAATGACTGCAATAATTGAATATACATTGAAAGACAAATGATGACAGTTATGCTTCCTTCCTTCCTTTCTTTCCTTCTCCTCACTTTGTGGTTTACTTTATACTGAAATCTATTACGTACTGAAACAAATGCAATATACTCTTTTTTTACTTGTTTCAGTCATTTGACTGCGGTCATGCTGGAGCACCGCCTTTAGTCGAGCAAATCGACCCCGGGACTTATTCTTTGTAAGCCCAGTACTTATTCTATCGGTCTCTTTTGCCGAACCACTAAGTGACGGGGACGTAAACACACCAGCATCGGTTGTCAAGCAATGCTAGGGAGACAAACACAGACACACAAACATATACACACACACTTATATATATATATACATATATACGACAGGCTTCTTTCAGTTTCCGTCTACCAAATCCACTCACAAGGCATTGGTCGGCCCGGGGCTATAGCAGAAGACACTTGCCCAAGATGCCACGCAGTGGGACTGAACCCGGAACCATGTGGTTGGTTAGCAAGCTACTTACCACACAGTCACATTTTCTGCATGATCTTCAAACGTGTTTCATTCCATAACATTTGCAATCACATTTAGACTGTATTGTGGAATTTGAACTTATTTTAATATTGAGAAGAGCAGAAAGAATGTGCCCAGCTCAAAACATAGAAAACCATTTCTAAAAACATGGATTCAAATTCATGATTTTCACATATTGCATCCATCCTGAAAACCATGTCGTGACCCTCTCATCACCGTATGTGCATTTATAGATTTGGAGGTTATTTGACCCTTTCGTTACCATATTTCTCTGTTTCAGCTTATTTTGAAAAATAATAAAGAATTGAGTCAAATAAATTGTGATTATTTATTAAACTGGTTTATAGAACTTAACATATCATTTTATGGAAGGTTTTTTTTTAACTTGGATCACATTAAAAGAAGAAACAGGATAAATTACAATAGTAGGAAGGATATAACCAAAGACCTCTTTGTTAAAATATATTAGTTAGAAACATATATTACCCTACATATGTCATTATTTAATAATTAATCTAATTAAATTTAGCTTATGTTGGTCTATGAATCTTTTAAGAGATTCATCAACCAAATTGAAATTGGAGTTAG
>NC_043012.1:22631450-22646450 GCF_006345805.1 Octopus sinensis
TGCCAACACAACATGGCAGTCCTGGTTTAGAACAATGTCTCCTGGGGCTAAATTACAACAACATTCATCCTAAACCAGGATTGCTATATTATGTTGGCAAATAATCTTTACTGTAAATCAATGCTTCAATAATATGGACTTAACTAATAAGGTGGTGAGCTGGTAGAAACGTTAGCACGCCAAGTGAAATGCTTAGTGGTATTTTGTCTGTTTTATGTTCTGAGTTCAAATTCCACTGTGGTCGACTTTGCCTTTCATCCTTTTGGGGTCAATAAATTAAGTACCAGTTGTGTACTGGGGTTGATCTAATTAAGTAGCTCCCTCCCCCAAAATTTCATGTCTTGTGCCTAGAGGAGAAAAGAATATGGATTTGACTCATGAGAACATAGAAAACTAAAGGACAAGTGATTTTTTTTGTTCTTCAAACAAAACAGTGGACTTAAAATCTCATTGGTTGTAGAATCTGTCTATCTAAAAGAAAATCTGGACTTTCTAAGAAATATTTGCTTTCATAGGTGCAAGCATAAGTTGTGTGATTAAAAAGCTCACGTTGCAATCATATGGTTTCAGGTTCAGTCTCACTACACAGCACCTTGGACAAATCTCTTCTGCTATAGTCCCAGGTTAACTAAAGCCTTGTGAGTGAGTTTAGTTGAGGGAAACAGTGTAGAAGCCCAACATATATATATATGTGTGTGGAGGTGAAATGGCCCAGTGGTTAGGGCAGCGGACTCGCAGTTGTAGGGTCGCGGTTTCGATTCCCAGATGGAGCGTTGTGAGTGTTTATTGAGCGAAAAACACCTAAAGCTCCATGAGGCTCTGGCAGGGGGTGGTGGCGATCCCTGCTGTACTTTTTTGCCACAACTTTCTCTCATTCTTTCTTCTGTTGGCCTGCTCGCTTAGCCAGCGGGGTGGTGTCGTTTGAAGGCTAAAACAATGTGAAGCGCATTGTGACCAGCGATGTGTAGCAACATCTGATAGTCTGGTCGGTCACGGTGATCACGGTGATATATATATATATGTGTGTGTATGTGTATGTGTCTATCTTATCCTCCACTCACTGATTGACAACTAGTATGGGTTATTTTATGTCCTCCATATCTTGGTTCAACAAAAGGGGGTTGATGGAATAGGTACCAGGCTTGAAATATATGTACCGGAGTTGATTTATTCAATTAAAAACATTGAGGCAGTGTCCCAAGATGGTTGCTGTCCAATGACTGAAACATGTAAAAAGGAAGCTGAAAAATGCTAAAAATCAAATGTACCTTTTGTGATGACCTGGATTTAATGTTTTGTCTCATGGATGCTACACTCTATGGTTTGGTATTGTCTTTTGTAAAGAATCACCAAGACTAATATTTTTAGTGACATGGTAAAAGAAGTGGTGATGTTCATCCATGTCGTACTTCTACAGAAATTAAAGCCAGGTTATGAGGATGGTTTGCTAGATTTCTTTGAAATTTTAGGTACAGGTGTGGGCTGTGAGGTTAAGCAGCTCGCTTCCCAACCACATGGTTCTGGGTTCAGTTCTATTGCATGGCACCTTGGGCAATGTCTTCCACTATAGTCCCAGACTAACCAGAGTTTTGCAAGTAGATTTGGTATATAAAAAACTGAAAAACAGCTCGTGTGTGTGTGTGTGAGTGTGTGTGTGTGTGTGTGTGTGTGTGTGTGTGTGTGGAGGGGTGGCATTTGAATTGGTGTCTCCTTGTCTTGGCATCACAGGACAATTGTAAACAAGTGTCACTGCTGTACAGTGGTGTCCTTTGTTTCCAATGTTCTGGGAAAAATATGTCTGGCCATGGGGAAAATTCTTTACCTTACTTGGATACAGGTGAGTATTGGTGACAGGAAGAGAATCCACACGTAGAAAAATCTGCTTCAACAAATTCTGTCTGATCCATGCTAGCATGGAAAAGCAAACTTTAAAATGCTGATAATGACGTTAACATAAGGTAAAGCAGAGGTAAAAATCTGCTTCTGAATCAAAGAGATGTTTGTTTTTGAAGTTTCAAGGCTTTGATTGGTAAATATTTTGTGATTGCCATCAATTAAAAGGAAACCAAAAAAAAAAAAAAATGGCAAAAAAAAATTAAAAAGTAATAAAATAAGTAAATAAAAATTCTGCAGATAATATATAAAAAAAAAAGAAAGATTCTAATAGATTTATTACTCTTTGTGGTGCTTGTCTGTTGACATGTAGGATTATGTGATTGCTTATATATGAATACATGTAAACACATACAATGGAATATCAATCCATATATGCACACACATACACACACCCACGCACACAGATGAACATATAAGCATATGCGTAATCTGCATGCATGCATGTGTGTGTGTGTGTGTGTGCAATCTGCATGGTTAGTGTGCATGCATATTTGTATACATGTGTGCATGTAAGTACATGGTTGTAGGAATTGACAAGCCATCAAAGCACTTAGTCTTCAATTATGAGCCAGTAAAGTGAATTGCGAGAGTCTACATTTGTTCAAATGCCATAGGTTACAAAATTTCCTTTAGAAATTGAGTGAGGTTCATAGGAAAGGACAGATTATTTAACTTTCAAGTGAAGTTCTGATTCACAGATGACGTGGAAGGGTAGGAAGGTAGTATAGCGAAGTCAGGGCTAATTATAGAAGAAATTAGGTTGGAAGCAAGTGAGAGGAAAGTTCCGAAATCTTAAAATAAGTCATCATAACCATAATAAAGCTGGAATGAGGAAATGGAATGCACTATTAATATGTGGTATATCATTAAGTTGCTGAACCAGCTACCAGAGAGAGAGAGAGGGGACAGAGAGGGGAGAGAGAGAGGGGGAACAGAGAGGGGAGAGAGAGACAGAGAGAGAGAGAGAGAGGGAGAGAGCTGTTGACCATAGCTGGGAGGTAAACTAGGAAGATATCTTTTGGAGATAAGCATTATTCTTATTTCTGATAAATTTGGACTGTTTATACCAGAGGGAGAAAGTGAGTGAAAGATGAAGAGAATGAGACAGAAAAGATAGATAGATAGATAGATAGATAGATGGATAGATAGAGAGAAAGAGAGACAGAGAGAGCTACAGTCTATAAATGTATGCATGTCTATTTATTTCCCTCTCTCTCTACACCCACACACAATTATTCACATAATTTATTTTGGATGAACGAGATAGGAGTACTCAATACTGTAGAGGATGTTTTTTTTTTTAATTGGAAATGAAACAAAGAGTTTGTCTCATAACTTGAGTTTCATGCTACTGAGATCTTCAGGCAAGAACTACACACACGCATACATCATCATCGTCAGTAGTTCATGTCTTTCCCACCAAAAGGACACTCTAAAGCATTTGAGAAATAATATATTTTTTATGGAATTTAAAAGTGATTGGTGGTCATAGAGTGACCATTGGTTTTCAACCCACAAAGCACTTAGCAGTACATTGGACTCAAAGACTAACAAGTTGACAATACTGTAAAGTGCTTTATAGGTTCGAAACCAATGGTCACTCTATGACTGACCATAACATTTAATCAAAATTTTGTCAAAATCAAAATTAAGATTGAAATCATCATCCAAAATGGAAATTGTAGTTGTGGCCGATGCCAGTGCCGCCTGACTGGCACCCGTGTTGGTGGCATGTAATAAGAACCATTCAAACGTAGGTCGGTGCCAGTGTCACCTGACTGGCTCCTGTGCTGGTGGGACGGAAAAAGCACCCACTACACTCTTGGAGTGGTTGGCATTAGGAAGGGCATCCAGCTGTAGAAACATTGCTAGATCAGATTGGAGCCAGGTGCAGCCTACTGGCTCCCCAGACTTCAGTCCAACCCATGCCAGCATGGAAAACGGACATTAAATGATGATGATGATATATAACGTCATCATCATCAACATGATTTAATGTCTGCTTTCCATGCTGGCATGGGTTGGACGGTTTACTGGAACAAGTAAGCTGGAGAGCTGCACCAGGTTCAGCTGAATTTGGCTTGATTTCTACAGCTGAATGCCCTTCTAATTGCCCTTCCTAATGCCCTCTGAGAGAGTAGTGTTGGTGCCTTTTATGTGTCACTGGAACAGAAGCTGTTATGTGTCACTGGCACTGGCCATAACTATGATTTCACTTGGCTTGATGAGTGCTGTTTATCTTGATATGAGATCACCATGTCGCGCACATATGGTTGTGATGCATGTGCCTGGTGTACCTTTATCGGACGGGTACTCATGATGGGTATACTGGGCTTCGTATATTTTACCCCAGTGTCACTTTGATGGCATTCACTTGATGATGATGATGATGATGATGGTGGTGATGATGGTGATGGTGATGATGAGGATGATGATCCTTTATACTAGAAGTACAAGGCCTGAAATTTTTGTGGGGCAGGGGACAGTCAATTATAGCAATCCCCAATACTCAGCTGGTACTTATTTCATCGGTCCTCAAATGGATGAAAGGCGAAGTCAACCTTGTTGGAACTCGAACATAGAATGAACAGACAGACACACAGACAGAGTGTTGCTAGGTGTTTTGTCCAATGTGCTAATGATTCTTCTACCTCAACAACATGCTTGCATAAGTTCTATGATATTTATTAAGACAAATTTTCTATAGCAAATAGATACTCTTTCTATTGACAGTCCTCACCTGTTGCCAAGCAAGATAATATTTCCTCTGGTATATTATTGTTAGATTACATATTTCAGTAAACTAAGGCCCTCTCACACAGGTATCAGTTTCTGTTTTTGCTATGTTTTTGTCTTTCTGCAGTCTCCCATCTCTAGATGGTTTGCATATTTTAGGCCTCAAGGTACTGCAAATCTCTATCCTGGAAACTAGAACAGGAGAATAAAGAGAAATAAGCAGAGAGGCGGATATGCATTCAGTGTAATGGGTTTACGTGAAGTTTAACTTGATCTCTACTGCTCACTGGGATAGGTTACAATGACATCTGAATTACATTTACATGACACATGTTCATAACATCTACATACATATGGACAACAAACATGCACATCACACATTAAGATACACAAACATATGTACACACACGTAAACATACACACATGAATCTATAAATACCAGAGTCCTGAGATGGCAACTTGTAAACTAATCATATTGTGAAAGGAAATAGTCAGAGATATAGATAAGGAGACAAACAGACTGATAAATAAATTAGACTGATATATGGTGAAGGACTACCTAACCTCATATTGTCATTTGAGAAGTGAGGTTACATTACTTACATCTGTGCATAAATGCATATAACCAATGTATACATACAGGTTTCATTAAATACATGACTATAGGCACAGATGTCATTGTGTAGTAAGAAATTTGCTTACCAACCACATGGTTCCAGGTTCAGTCCTGCTGCTTGAGACTTGGGCAAGTGTTTTTTTACTATATCCGCGGGCCAACCAAAGCATAATGAGTGGATTTGGTTGACGGAAACTGAAAGCCTGTCATGTATATGTGTGTGTGTATATGTGTGTGTATATGTGTGTGTGAGTGTGTGTGTGTGTGAATGTGTGTTTTTTGTCTGTGTGTGTGTGTTGTGTGTGTTTGTGTGTGTGTGTGTTTGTGTGTGTGTGTGTTTGCATTTTTGTATGTGTGTGTGTATGTTGTGTGTTTGTATGTGTATGTGTGTGTTTTTGTATGTGTGTGCATGACTAAATTTGTCCTAAAACAACTGAAACCTGTAGCATATTTTGATAAAAATGTAAATAATACTTTTTCTTTTGTTCATCATGTCTCAAAGCATTTTCTTTTTTTTTTAAATATATATACATGTGTGTATATGTATGTGGGTGTATGTATATATTTATGTATGCATGCAAAACCAGAATAAGACACAACTACAATGAGTATTCATTTGAGCTTTATATGTGTGTGCATGAAATTTGAAAGGAAAACAAACAAAAACAGAGGAATCCTTAAAAGCATTATATCAAAAAACCAAAATTAGCAATCTATTCTTTGTTATCTTTTTCAATCATTTTCATCTCGGTGAAGCCATTGGTGCCACAGAAACAGACACACCTTACCATCACTCCACCAAACATTTTACTTTTGCAATCTGCAGGCACATAACTTTGCTTTGCTTTGCTCTGTCTTCCTCGCTGTCCTTATACCATCTGAGAGGCTGAGATAATGAGTAGGAATTTCTAGCAAAAGGCTAATTTGTTGTTGTCTGTTCTGTTACAAGAGATTCGGTGTAGAAACTAAAGACTCCCCAGCAAGACAAATATGAAGCACATTGGCTAAAATGGTATATTATAGGTATTAGACAGCAAAGAGTTCCAGGGAAAAGAAACGGTAAGGTGGAATCTGAGTTAAATACCTGTTATCAAGAGGCGAACAAATGACAGTAGTTGACTGAAGCAATTTCTGCACCATTCCATTATAGTGATCTAAATAATCTCTCTGTTTACTGAACACCTCAAGACAACAACAACAACAACACTAATAATAACTGCTTCCAGCAAGACAGAAAGCCTGACATTTTCCAGGAGTTGTTCACATGATTAAATTGTCTTTAGTACTTCACTTGTACTTTTATTTTATTTACCCCTGAGTGATGAGAGGCAGAGTTGATCTTGACAGGAATTGAACTGATGCTCTAATAATTCTGCCAATCTGCTGCTCTTATGATAATAATAATAATAATAATAATAATAATAATATACCATGTCGCACACATATGGTTGTGATGCATGAGCTTGGTGTACCCTTATCAGATGGGTAGTCATGATAGGTATATTGGGTTTTGTATATTTTAACTCAGTGTCACTTTGATGGCATGCTCCCTCACTCACTCGATGATAATAATAATAATAATAATAATAATAATAACAATAATGATAATAATAATAATAAATAATAATAATAATAAGAAGAAGAAGAAGAAGAAGAAGAAGAAGAAGAAGATGAAGAAGAAGAAGAATTCCTTTATACTTTAGTTACAAGGCTTGAAATTTTTTAAGAGAGGGGTTTAGTTGATTACACCTTCCCCAGTACACAACTGGTACTTATTTCCCTGACCCTAAAAGGATGAAAGGTACAGTGAACCTTGGTGGAATTTGAACTCAGGACACAATGACAGATGAAATGCTACTAAGTATTTTGTCCAGCATGCTAATGACTCTGCCAGCTTCTTGCCATAATAATAATAATAATAATAACAATGATAACAATGCTTTCTAATCGATGTATCAATACCAGTAGAAGACGATGTTTCTTTAAAAGAAATGGAGAAACTTTCAAAATACAAAAACCTGGAAATAGAGGTAACTTGTATGTGGTGTCTAGAAACAGTGACAATTCCTATAATAATAGGCACATTAGGTAACTACATAACAAAAACACCAGGACTAACAAATATATATAACATACAGAAAATTGCACTACTTGGCACTGCACACATCCTACATAAAACACTTTCAATACAGTGAAAATAAGAGCACCACAACAAACCACAGCACACACCCAAGGCACACAGTGCTGCGCTCGGTAATGCAGTAAAAGCATATGATAAAATGAAGACTACTGAATAATAACGATGATAATAATAAGGGTTTGATATTTTGTTACAAGGCCAGCAATTACTTAGACCAATTAAGATGCTCACTTTGCAACCATGCCATTTCAAATTAAGTCTCATTGTGTGGCACTTTGGGCAGGAGTCGCTTTACTATTGTCCCAAGGGAACCAATGTCTTATGGGTGGATTTGGTAGAGGGAAACTGTGGAAACCTGTTGTGTATATATATGTGTGTATGTGCGTGTGTGTGTGTTTGTGTTTGTCCCACTCAACATCACTTGACAAATGGTGTTGGTTTGTTTACATTCCTGTACCTTAGCAAAAGAAACTGATAGAATAAGCACCAGACTTTAAGAAACAATTACTGGAGTCAATTTGTTTGATAAACTCTTCAAGTCAGTGCCCCAGCATGGCCACAGTCAATGATTGAAACAAATAAAATGTAAAAGATAAAAAAAAAAGAGGTAACATTCTAAGAAGAATAGAAACAAACAAACACTGGAGATAAATGACACCTGCTGTGTATTTGAACTCAAGACCTAATAGTTTATAACTAAACAACCAGTGACCATACCCACTCCTCTAGTCACTGTTCATTTCTGCCAATGTGTGTCGTACACGCCTGGGTTTGGAGATGTGTTCGTGAAAAACCTACCAAACCGATGCATGCGTAAATATAATAAATAATCCTTTTTCTACTATCGGCACAAGGCCTGAAATTTTGAGCGGCGGGATTAATTGATTACATTATTGGGATCCTTTTGGTTTGAACGGCAGTTTTTAACATAATTTCTAGGTAACTAAAAAATTTAAAACTTTGTATACTGGTAGAATGTGTTTATAAAACATCTTTTTCTCTTGGCTTTATTGAGAAAATTCTATAGTTTGTAAGATATTTGTTGATTTTTTTCTTCAATTTCTGCAATGTCAACCAATCAATGACGTGTATTGAGGTTATAAACATTCTGTGCTGTATGAATATGTCCCTCGTTTAAGAAACAGATTGGGTTTATTTACATTTGTGAAGTAAAAAAGATACCCCCCCCCAACCGTAACCCCTAACCCTAAAATAGATTGAAATGCAATAGATCGATACTAGGGTCCTAATTATGGGTGACAATTTCATATGACACCGCTAGAAAAAACTGCCCTTCAAACCGAAAAGATCCCATTATTGACCCCAGTGTGCAACTGGTACTTATTTTATCAACCTAGAAAGGTCTGAAAAGAAGTCGACCCCTGCTCCAGTGGAATTTGAACTCAGAACATAAAGATAACTGAAATGCCACAAAAGGTCTTGCTCTGTGTGCTGAGGATTCTACCAACTTGTTGCATTCATATGTGAATGGAATAATGTATGATAAAACACACACACACACAATTGTTTTTTTTCATCATCATCACCACCACCATCTCCATCATCCTTATTATTGTTATCATTATCATTATTATTATTACTATTATTATTATTATTATTATTATTATTATTATTATTATTAATCAAGGAAATATTTGTGGATTACTGTTTTTCTTTTGTATCACACAAAAGTATTCATTTTTCGTATTGTATATAAATATGTATCATGAAAATACGATAATAGTTTACAGTTATGCCTGTATTTTTATTTTTGTTCTTTCTTCTTTCTGAAGAATTGTAAAGATGATGCTGGTGGTGGTGGTGCTCCTGTCTTAGACTTCATTGAAAACATATAAATTCTTGCAGTTACTCCATCCATACACCACACACACACACACATGCCATCTTTGTGGTTTCCAGAGGAAGAGAACGTTATATTTCTTGGAATTTCCTATTTTCTCTGCACTATTCATAATTCAACAGTGAAAAACAGCGAAGAAAATTTTTTTACCAAAAATGAAAAATAAAACCCTAAATGATAATAATAACAACAACAATAATAATAATAATATCAATAGTAATAATAACAGAGGTAGTAGTGGGAGTAGTAGTAGTAATAATAATAATGATAATAACAGCTATAACGATAATAATAATAATAGTAATAGTAGTAATAATAATAATACTGTTAGTAGTGGTAGTATTTTTTAAATACATTCTGATAAGAGGAATAAAACATTGAATGAAACACGTATGAGTCCCCTATTTTAATCATCTTCTGTTTAGCAATCGTTCTACTCCCTCTTGGAAGCCACAAACATGGTGGAAGTAACAAGATGTCCTGAATAACTCTAACATTTCCGTGTTGAAGGAAGGAAATGAGATTTTTCTGAAAATTACACATAATCTTTTCAAAAAACAGCAAAACTACCTTGCATAAGAATTTTACTATTTTTATTAATTTTTTTGCAGTTATTGTCAATGACACAAATATATAAACACACATATCTGCATTATTTCAATATGTACACTTGTTTATTCACACTTATAAACTCTGGTATGTATGTGCATCTCTATACACTATATAAATTTATATATGGATTAAAAGGCAATATATATACATACATATATATATATATATACAAAAATAATGAGAGAATTTTTATAAAATGTATTATATATCAAAGGAATTCTGTCTGGAAATGAGTGTGTGCATATATGTGTGTATATGAGTGTATGCATGTGTATGTATGCATGTGTGTGTATGTGTATGTGAATGCTTGCATGTGTGAGTGTGTGTATGAATGCTGTGCCTGTGTGTATGTTTGTGCATGTCTCCCACCCCCAAATCTACAAGTAGACAAAGCTTTAAATATCACACACACACATACACGCACACACGCACACATGCACACACACACACAACACACACACACCATGATCATGACCATCATCATTATAGGGATTTTATCACATTTCTAGGTAATTTGACATCAGGAAGATGTCACTGACCCACAACACTACTCTTCTTTGGAAACACAAAGATTGCATGTAGGGTTCGCACTCGCTCACTTTTCTTTAAACATGGTAATGCTTGCAAATGAACCTTTATGAATCTTTATGAAAAGCATGATGCAGAGTCAAAACGTTGACTCATTGGGTATAAAAGGCAGTGAACTGGCAGAATCGTTAGCACGCCGGGCGAAATGCTTAGTGGTATTTCGTCTGCTACTACGTTCTGGGTTCAAATTCCGCCAAGGTCGACTTTGCCTTTCATCCTTTCGGGGTCGATTAAATAAGTACCAGTTACGCACTGGGGTCGATATAATTGACTTAATCCATTTGTCTGTCCTTGTTTATCCCCTCTGTGTTTGGCCCCTTGTGGGTAGTAAAGAAATAGGTATAAAAGGCATCAAAATTTACCATCCTGTCATTCGCTTCCTGAACGTAGTAAGCATGCCAAGACTGACATGAAATCCGTGGGAGCAAGCCATCGGACGTCTCCATGCTGGTCAACATCCATGCGTCATTGCTAATGGCTTGAACTGCAGGAACATCTCCCCTAATTAGAAGGCCATTCCATTGCAGGGTGACCCCTATTTACAGCTGAATGCACTGGAGCAACGTGAAATGGAGTGTTTCACTCAAGGACACAGGCAACAAGCAGCACGGATGATCGTCCACACAGTGACCGACTGAAGGTTATCACAGTACCAACAGCACTTCCAGAACTGATTCTGGAGGGCAATGGAATGAGCTAGGTAGACCACAGGGATTCACCACAGACCCCTTTGTGCAGTGGCAGTTAGCTGCCAGCTGAGATCTTTTAATGTCTTGTCAACGTCTGCAGTGGGGTCAAAAACATCAGAACTGATGCTATCAGCAGTGGAGGATTGTAGTCTTCTCTGATGAAAGTCAATATTGCATTTCTGTGATGGATGGCAGAGCAAGGGTTTGAAGAAGAAGGGGTGATCATCATATTGATGGCTGTCTGGTGAAAAGAGACTCATGGGGAGGACAGAGCATTATGGCATGGGGTGGGATTTATTTGTTTCAGTCATTTGACTGTTGCCTTGCTGGAGCACCACCTTTAGTCGAGCAAATTGACCCCAGTACTTATTCTATTGGTCTCTTTTACCAAACTGCTAAGTTATGGGAATCATGTGATTGGGAAACAAGCTTCTTACCACACACCCACAGAAAGAGAGAGTGAGAGAGAGAGAGACAGACAGAGAGAGAGATAATGAGAGTGAGAGATAGAGAGGGCAAGAGATAGAGATAGATAGTTAGAGAGAGGGAGAGATAGATAGATAGAGAGAGAGAGAGGGAGAGAGAGAGATAAAGAGAGTGAGTGATAGATAGTTTGAGAGAGAGAGAGAGAGAGAGAGAGGGAACACTGTATCAAGCAAGCTATGTTTTTTATACATTGCCAGTCACATTGTGCTTCTTTGCATTGTTTTAGGTTTTGAATGATGCTATCCCACTGGCTAGGCAAGAAAGCCAACATCCCCCCTAATTGGAAGGTCATTCCATTGCAGGGTGACCCCTATTTACAGCTGAGTGAACTGGAGCAACGTGAAATGGAGTGTTTCACTCAAGGACACAGTACATTGCTGGTTTAAAAAACAAAACCATGTTCTTGCAATTGTAGTGCAACACCCAAACTGCTATGCTGCATGTCCAATTAGGGGGGATGTTGGCTTTCTTGCCTAGCCAGTGGGATAGCATCATTCAAAACCTAAAACAATGCAAAGAAGCACAATGTGACTGGCAATGTATAAAAAACATAGCTTGCTTGATACAGTGTTCCCTCTCTCTCTCTCTCTCTCTCTCAAACTATCTATCACTCACTCTCTTTATCTCTCTCTCTCCCTCTCTCTCTCTCTATCTATCTATCTCTCCCTCTCTCTAACTATCTATCTCTATCTCTTGCCCTCTCTATCTCTCACTCTCATTATCTCTCTCTCTGTCTGTCTCTCTCTCTCTCACTCTCTCTTTCTGTGTGTGTGTGTGTGTAGATGTACACCCTTTGTCTAGGGTGATGGTCATAAATAAGCATTATCATCATATAAGTTAGGTTGTTTGGAGTCTTCCTTGAGAAACATGTCTAGCCATGGGAGAAGCAATAACCTTGCTTGGAAATAGGTGAGGGTTGGCACCAGGAAAGGCATCCCATCATCATCATCATCCTCGTTTAACATCTGCTTTCCATGTTGGCATGGGTTAGACAGCTTGACTGGAACTGCTAAGCCAGAGAGCTATACCAGGTTCCAGTCTGAATATGGCTTAGTTTCTACAGCTGGATGCCCTTCCAAATGCTAACCACTCTGAGGGTGTAGTGAGTGGTGTTAATGTGTCAGTGGCATGGGTGCTTTTACCTATCACTGGTATGGAAGCTGGAATGTGTGTTTGGCACTGACCACAACTATGACTTCACTTGGCTTGATGTGTCTCCTCATGCACAGCATATTGCCAGAGGTCACAGTCATTAGTCATTGCCGTCGTGAAGCCCACATTCAAAGATCATGCTTCACCACCTCATCCCCTGTTTTCCTGGGTCTACCTCTTCCACGGGTTCCCACCACAGTTAGAGATCAGAACTTCTTTACACAGCTGTCCTTGTTCATACACATTACATGACCATACCTGTTACTTTACTACCCACAAGGGGCTAAACACAGAGAGGACAAACAAGGACAGACAAATGGATTAAGTAGATTATATCAACCCCAGTGCATAACTGGTACTTATTTAATCGACCCCGAAAGGATGAAAGACAAAGTCGACCTTGGGGGAATTTGAACACAGAACGTAGCGGCAGACGAAATACTGCTAAGCATTTTGCCTGGCGTGCTAACGTTTCTGCCAGTTCGCTGCCTTCATTACACTGGTATGGTCATTACATGACCATACCAGTGCAGATAGCCCTCTTGTACACCACATCTGATGCCTCTTATGCCCAATTTGTCATGCATGCACATGGACATTGCACATCCAGCGGAGCATACTAGAACCATTCCTTTCAAGCCTTCGCATGTCTTGGCTGCAGGAAATCTGCCTCAAGAATTCCATCTGACCCATGCCAGCATAGAAAAGGGTTATTAAAACACGATGATAATGATGATGATTGACACAGACTTCTGCTCATGTTGCAGAAACATGTGGGCAACATGTTAAAATAATGGAGGATTTCAAAACA
Organism: Octopus sinensis; assembly: GCF_006345805.1. Classification (NCBI taxonomy): domain Eukaryota; kingdom Metazoa; phylum Mollusca; class Cephalopoda; order Octopoda; family Octopodidae; genus Octopus; species Octopus sinensis. Next base: position 22,645,038 of record NC_043012.1, read on the forward strand.
GTAAATGTAATTAATGATTAGTGCCCTTCAGCTGACACTCGTTAGATTTTAAGTTTAGTTTAAATTTGGGAGAATATTACTTTGCTTGAAACAGAGAAGGATTGGTGACAGGGAAGGCATCCAGCTACAGAAATTCTTTCAGACCTATGCATGGCAAAGTAGATGTTAGATAATGATGATGATGATGATGATGATCATAGAATATAGGATTATAAAGAATTAATATATTTGAAAATTCCCCTGTTGTTGTTGTTAGAAGAGTGACAGTTAGGAGAGAGGAGGGGGAAATTGGTAAGATGGCAGCAGTTATAGAATTAGAAGAGATGAAGGCTGGTGGCTTGATTGTTTGGAGAGAGTAAAAATTCAGTTTCTTAGCTCGAACCAATCACTAATGAATTGTTGGAACGTTTAATAACTCTTCTCTGGTTCTTTGATCAAAGATAAACACAGAATGAAAGCACTGGAAACCAACAATTCAACTGGGTTAAAAATGTATGAAAATATATCAGGGGAGAGAGAGAGAGAGAGAGAGAGAGAGAGAGAGAGAGAGATCTGTGTGATTTATAGAGCCTTTCTTTAATCCTTCCTCAATTGAACAGACAGCCAGCAATAGCATTTACAACAGTAATGTCTTTGTATATGAGAAAGAGAGAGGATGGATAGGGAGGAAGACAGAGAGAGAGAGAGAGAGAGAGATGAGTGACCAGTGACCAGCAGTCCGTCCAGCAAGTGACCACGCAACTGTTCAGCTTTAGTTAATCAGAAGATGAAGACAATGTGAAGCACAAATGAAGTCATAGGGCAGAGAAGAGGAGGGTTGAATAGTGTGGGAAACGGCCATTCTGAATAGATTATCCTTTGCAAATCCTCTTCCACTCAGATTTTCAAGGCAATCGTATCCGTCCGTTCCTTCAGCATTACTGGCTGATATTATCTGATTTTGTATTGGAACGTTTGAAAATATGCGAAACCATGCACCTTGTGAAAGGTGAAGTTGCCAGCGCAAAAGGAAGTGTGTGGTGGTGGTGGTGGTGGTGGTGGGGGCTGAAAATGAGAGGGGGGGGGAGAAGGGGGTGGGTAGGGGGGGGGGAGACATGTCATGTGGTGTAAGTGTTTAACAGTCTTATTTGTAAAGATTAAGTACAAACACAGATAAGAAGAAACAAATACAATCACGTACTTTTAGCACCAACTCCAATCTTTTCAACTGTAAATACTAAGCATATCTATAAATGTAACACACAACACACACACACTCATATATATATGTATATATATATATATATATATATATATATATATATATATATATATATATATATGAACCATAAACACACATACATATATATATATAATACAAAACTCATACACGTACAAACTTATAAAATACATAGAAAACCCATACACACACAC
>NC_043012.1:22651450-22678950 GCF_006345805.1 Octopus sinensis
GGTCGATGTAATCGACTTAATCCTTTGTCTGTCCTTGTTTGTTTCCTCTTGTTAGCTCCTTGTGGGTAGTAAAGAACTAGGTATTCGTCTGCTGTTACGTTCTGAGTTCAAATTCCGCAGAGGTCGACTTTGCCTATTCATCTTTTCGGGGTCGATAAATAAGTACCAGTTACGCACTGGGGTCGATGTGTAATCGACTTAATCCCTTTGTCGGTCCTTGTTTGTTCCCTCTATGTTTAGCTCCTTGTGGTAGTAATAAAGAACTAGGTATTTCGTCTGATGGTACGTTCTGAGTTCAAATTCCGCCGAGGTCGACTTTGCCTTTCATCTTCCCGGGGTCGATAAATTAAGTACCAGTTACGCACTGGGGTCGATGTAATCGACTTAATCCATTTGTCTTGCCTTGTTTGTTCCCTCTATGTTAGCTCCTTGTGGGTAATAAAGAACTAGGTTATTTCGTCTGCTGTTACGTTCTGAGTTCAGTTCAAATTCGCCGAGGTCGACTTGCTTTTCATCCTTCCGGGGTCGATAAATTAAGTACCAGTTACGCACTGGGGTCGATGTAATCGACTTAATCCCTTTGTCTGTCCTTGTTTGTTCCCTCTATGTTTAGCTCCTTGTGGGTAGTAAAGAACTAGGTATTTCGTCTGCTGTTACGTTCTGAGTTCAAATTCCGCCGAGGTCGACTTTGCCTTTCATCCTTTCGGGGTCGATAAATTAAGTACCAGTTACGCACTGGGGTCGATGTAATCGACTTAATCCCTTTGTCTGTCCTTGTTTGTTCCCTCTATGTTTAGCTCCTTGTGGGTAATAAAGAACTAGGTATTTCGTCTGCTGTTACGTTCTGAGTTCAAATTCCGCCGAGGTCGACTTCGCCTTTCATCCTTCGGGGTCGATAAATTAAGTACCAGTTACGCACTGGGGTCGATGTAATCGACTTAATCCCTTTGTCTGTCCTTGTTTGTTCCCTCTATGTTTAGCTCCTTGTGGGTAATAAAGAACTAGGTATTTCGTCTGCTGTTACGTTGTGAGTTCAAATTCCGCCGAGGTCGACTTCGCCTTTCATCCTTTCGGGGTCGATAAATTAAGTACCAGTTACGCACTGGGGTCGATGTAATCGACTTAATCCCTTTGTCTGTCCTTGTTTGTTCCCTCTATGTTTAGCTCCTTGTGGGTAGTAAAGAAATATATATTGAGGGCTAGCAGTCGGCAAGTGCATGTCTTCAGGATCGTTTGGCATGATGCCGGAGACGTCAGCCGAAGACGCCGTCAGCCCGGCAGGTGGCCGCCACCTTCACGCCACCTTGCTTTCCCCATTCGTCTATGCGCCATGGAGATGCCAGCGGCAGCCATAGAGAGAAGAGGGTGCATAGGTACATAAGGGATAGTTTTGATAAATTTTGAGAAGTGTGGAATTTTTTGAAGGAGACTCTATCCTGACAACTAACAACCAATATAGTTTATTCCATGCTTTGATAAGTCTGAGAATGAAGAAGTGTTTCTGAAAGTCAGGTGTGCTCTGCTATGAATCCTCTGTAACATAATTACAGCTAGAGGACCAAAAGGGGTTAATAATATTTGCATCAGAAATGTGCCTCAAAAAAATCCAAAGACAAATCTGTAACGAAGTGACGATGCTCATAAATGATAAAATCTATTTAACTGTCCGTTTTTCCAATCATCAGATTCTATGTCTATTTGTTTATTCATATGTGGAGATGCATATATCAACACTGGTCATCAAGTAGTGGTGGTGGGAGGGGGTCAAATGGACAAACACACACACACACACACACACACACACACAAATACACATTTACATATGTTGGGCTTCCACACAGTTTCTGTCTACTAAATTCACTCACAAGACATTGGTTGGCCAGGGGCTATAGTAGAAAACACTTGCCCAAGGTGTCATGCAGTAGAACTGAACCTGGAACCATGTAGTTGGGAAGCAGACTTCTTACCATACAACCATTCTTTCATAAATATAAACCATCATAAAACAAATTTGAAAAAAGTGGTTATTTTTGTGTGCAGTTATAAAAACATATTCTGTGGCATGGAGCCCTTGTCCTACAAGATCCAGTCCTTGTACTGGAGTGGAGACTGGTGGGTGTCAATGACCCTGAGAGCTATGCCAGTAGAGGGCTACAACTGCCACTGTGTGTGTATGTGTGCATGTGTGAGTGTGTGTGTGTGTGTGTTTATGGGAATGTGGACATGAGAACCTCTTTGATGTAGGTGCTATGACATGATGCATCCAGTATGCTCTGTAAGGTGTTTAATGACAGGAAAGGCATCCAGCTGTAGATATCAAGTGAAATTAAACCATACAACAAGGTGTGGTGCTCCAGCTCATTTAGGAGAGCAGTACCTCAGAACAAGAACTGGCTATGACCATAGTGATGCATCCAAATCATGGAAAGTAGACAGAAAATGATGATGATGATGGTAGCAATAGTGGGAGTAGTGAGGTTGTTGTCGTTGTTGGTGGTGGTGGTGGTTGTAATGACGATGTTGATGATGATGGGTAAACCACTAGGATTATTTCTAATATAATATAATATAATCCCCCAAATTATCAGAAACACTGACATCATTAGTTATTGTCTGTCATTGCCTTAAAAACGCTGGCCACAGCCACAAACAACAACAGCAGCAACAACAACAACAACTAACACTACTGCCGATGAACAACTAATTTAATTGCAACTACTCTGGCTAAAAGCAAATATTGAATAACCTTTCACCTTTGTACAAGACAGGTTGAACTCTTAGTTTACTAATTACTGCCTAATGTTATTGCTGTGTTTCATTGACACAATATCTACACCCATTCACCACTGACAATAATATCGCTGTAACCAGTTCAACGCTGATTTCATGGCAAGGTTAAACACTCTGGTTGAACCTTGAATAACTGTTAATTGCTTGGCTTTTCATTGACGTGTGCTTGTATGTGTCTGTGTGTGTGTGTGTAGAGAGAGAGAGCGAGAGAGAGAGAAAAAGAAAGACAAAGAGAGATTATGGATATACATATATATGTGTTATCTCTGAGTGTGTATGTGTGCACGTGTGTGTGTGTATATATACATATATATATATATATATATATACACACACACACACACACACACATATACATTAGTATATATCTATCTATCGATCTATCTTTTATCTATCTATATATAGCAGAGTGTTACCCATCACGTGACATATAAGTTTGGAAGTATACTTTTCCTACCATGGGTAATATCAGGAAATATGAGACAACACTGAAGCAGACCTGATGTAGAGAGGGCATGCCACTGATAAGGTCATGGATAGAAACAAAAGGACTTCAACAAACTTAGCTGATTGATTGACTGATTGATTAATCAAATAATCGATTAGTTAATTGGTTAAATGTTTACAAATTGATTAATATTAATAATAAAAGAAGTGAAAGAGAACCAGTGTATGTGTCTATAATTGGCATAACAGCCCTCCCAAGAGACAACAAAATATGTTTTAACACATGACTTCACAACAAAAATCTTGCAAATGATATAAAAAAATGAATTGAATATTACTTTTCAAAATAATGATATTTATTAAATTGAAATAAACCAGTTCATAAGTTTGAAGATAGATTGGGACAAGGTGAACTTAGGTCCTTTGTCTTGAATGATTAGAGATGCTGCTGTTTGGCTTTTGAATTATTTTCAATCACAAAATTACTCGTTAAAATAAATGAAACCAAATTTCTTATTTTGTAGTTACGATGAAAATCTGTTATCTATAACATTGATACTGTTTAACAATTAATTACAGATGGAATATTATCTTATACTACAAACAGAGGCAAAGAATATACCCGCAAATATTGCCAAACATATATTAGGTAACACTCCAGTTAGTGTATAAGATCACAGTCCTCTCTCTTGAAGACAGGAAATGAAAACACACTGTCAATTATATTACAGGTACAACATAGATTTTCTGGACAATGATAGCCTGGGACCTCTTATCATTTCTATTAATATACACTAATGTACAGGTATCTGTATTTCAATTAATTATTTAAGAAAATCTAATATTCATTTTATTTAGAGTGTGTTGATCAAGATGACCACCTCTGGAAAGGCTTTGGAACTAAAGGTTGTGGATAATCAATGTTGTACTTCCATTTGATATCAGATTCCTGTTTTATCCAAATTCTGAAATTATAGCAATGGGGTTACTACATGAGATACAAGAAACAACACTGCTGTAGTTTCCATAGCAACAGTCATAGTCCAGTATCTCTTTAAGCTGGAAAATTATTTGTAGCAGTTATATAAACTGGTAGGTTGACTTTTTCAAGACAACTTTGTAGGACATAAAATTCCATGTGAACTGCAGCAGAATTTGAAAAATAGTGATGCTGTTTGAAAGCTTACACTAAATATCAAGATGACTTGTATGTTGGAAAGTATGGTATGTTATTTAGAAGATCAATTTTTTTTCTGTTTTATGTCAATCATGCCCCAAAATGCTTAAATTTAATTACTGCAAAAAAAAAAAATGAAAAAGAAAATGTCTTCAGTACTAATTAGCAAATATGATAAATGATTCAAGGTGTTGATGTGGAATTACAGCAAGAAGGAGTTCCACGAATGGCTGCTGGCAGAATCGGTACAGTGCCCGACAAAATACTTAGTGACATCTCTTCTGACTCTTTATATTCTTCTGAGTTCAAATTCTGCTGAGGTTGACATTGTCTTTCATCCTTTCAAAGTCAATAAAATAAAGTACCAGTACTTGACTGGGGTCAATGTAATCAACCTGCCCTTCTCCTCAAAATTTTTTGGCCCTGTGCCCAAACTAGAAAGAAAATTAAGGATTTAAAAAAATAGAGGAGGATAATTTTCCATTTGGAAATAATAGGAAGCGAGTCACATTTCAACATCAGTTCCTATGAAGACTCATGAGTCTAGCTATTGTCACCATCACTGTCATTATCATCACCATCACCACCACCATCAGCACCAGCACCAACATCATCATTGTTATCATAGTCATCATCATCACCACCACCAATATCGTCGCTGTAGTCATTCAACACCAACTTTCCTATGCTTGCATGAGTCCGATGGGACTTGAAGAGGCATATTTGCTATGGCCAGATACCCTTCCAATCATCAACCACCATCTGATTTCAAGCAAGGTAATATTTCACCATGGCCAGACATACCTTTCTTTAAGACTAAAAATGAACAACCTCACTTATATAACAATGATGCTCATTTACAACCATCATGTGATACCGAGATAAAGGAACACACCAACACACACACTATGTGCATGCACATACACACATATACAACAGGCTTCTTTTAATTTCTATTTATCAAATTCATTCACAAGGCATTGGTCAGTCTGGAGCTTATAGTAGAAGACAATATCCATTGCCTCAAACTCTTAAGAACTATAAACAGATTCATCTCTTAACATCTTGTTGATAATTTTCAAAGTCAGAAGCCCAAAAGAGTGGGTTAGGGGTCTCTCCTTAAATTTACAGAAACCCTTATTTTTTACAAAGTGAATATCTACAATATAAATATCCCACTTGTGATATTGTGCATTCCAGGACTTGCTGATCAATGCAGTTCCATGCCATGCAAGGTTGAACAGAAAGTTAAGAATTAATGTTCAAAAGCATAAAAGTGATAGAGAGAGGACATAGATCAGTGACTGTAAGGTATCAATAATTTATATTTTACCAATCAAGTAGTTGGATATAACCATGGAAAATTCCTAAATAAAGAGATGGATTACTTAAAATTCTGATTTACAAATGAAGTCAACAGTGGTATTTGAATAACAGATTGATAATATTTTTACAGCTTCTGTTTTTGCTAATTTTATAAAATCAAATTGCAATGATTACTCAAATATGGAGAATCTTGCATCTCCCATTATAGAAACATTTCTCATGGCTCCAGCAGAAAAACGGAAAAAGTGTTGCCCTGGTTGATAGTGAGGAAGATGGATTAAGTTCTGAATCAAAGTGAGTTAGTAAATGGATGGACATAAAAGAAATTAGTTAACTACGCTTAAAACTGTATACACTATTTCAATATATGTAACAAGTCTGGACTGGGTGTTTTTCCCTTACACCATAGAAGTCCAACTGTGAATCTCATGACTCTGAACACACCAGTACGTTAACAGATTCCTGCAGCTGATGGAGAGGGTAAGTTCAAACCGAATCATCAGCTCTGAAAGATTACTTTATCCATTGTCGGTAATCAGGAGTTCAAGAGTTATAAAAAAAAAACAAAAACAATTTTATACTGGGTCAATGATTTAAAGGTTAGATGTCTGATGCAGGGTTGACCTTCCATCTTTGTAAGGGGCTCTCAATATGTTTATCCTAACTCATCACTGGAATTCATATGAAATACAAAAAGAATATTTAAAAACAATATACATACATACATACATATATATATAAGTTTGTATCCACTTAACATTATAATGATAACTGTAAAAATAAAAACAAAATTGGGAAGATTATAGGGTGAATGATTTGACAAAGTGTGAGAGTAAGAGGGAAACACATTTCTTTCCTTGTTTTTTTTTTATGTTGATTTGGAAATATTGATTGAAATGAATGAAACAGAAGCAGAAATAAAACGACAAAAACAAAAACAAAAAAAAAGATAATCTCAAATTTGTTGAAATAAATATGGAGGGGGAGGAGTCTGTCTTAATGAAATCATTGTCATCCTAAATTAACACTTTTGATCTTCTTTATCTGGCATGGACGGCACATCAAACGGTTCCATAAGTTGAGGAAAAACCAGGCAGTTAGCTCTAAACTTTGGACATGGGGAATTACAAGAAAGAAAAAAAAACAACGACAACAACAAACAACGAAACAAACAAACAAACAAAATAAGGTGGGGAGGGGGAGGGGGTCCGTTTAAGGAGGAATACTAACTGAATCAACAAACTAGGATAAATGAGAAACAACAACAACAGCAACAATAAAAATTTAATAACAACAAAACAACAACAATTCTTAAAGATAATTGCCACTTATTTTATTTTTTTTACTTTTAGATTTTTATTAATTTTCTTTCCTTTCTCTGTTTTCCATTTTATTCATTTATTCCTCAAGACGCAATCAGAACACAGCACTGTCCATTCACAACTGGCATGTCTTTCATCGCTTCCGGTTTGTATTTTGTATATTTTATCATCTGTTTCATAAGTTGCCTACTTGTTTATCTATGTTGTTGTTTTTTTTATATATATATATATATATATATATAGTATCATTATTATTATTATTGTTGTTGTTATTGCTGTTAATGTTGTGTTGTTATTGTTTGAATTATGCATTTTTTTTATTTTGCTTATGTATGAAAAAAACCCAGAAAAGCACAAATGAAATAATGATGGTAAAAACTGAACAGGGCAGAGAGTTTCAGTGCATCCAAGACTGGAAGAGGTGGACAGAAATGAAGAGTATTAAAATTATAGATGACTGGGCACAGGGGAGAGAAAGAAGGGGGGGAGAGAGAGACAGAGAGACAGAGACAAAATATGATGGATGATATATAGATAGATTAAATAGATAAGATTAGAGAGAAAGATATAAAGAGGTAGTTAGACAGATGATAGATAGATATAGATAAGACAGGGAGACTAGCAATCAGATCAACAGGAAGTTAATATCAGACAAGAACGCAAAAAAAGGGAAAAAGAAAGAAAAAACAAAATCAGCATAAAAAGGCAAATGTGTAACTTACAAAGAGAGATGAAAATACATTCAGAGAAAGACAAATTCCACCCATATATATATATATACATATATATAATATACATATATAATATATATATACATATATATATACATATATATATATATACATATATAATATATATACCATATATATATATACATATATATATATATACATATATATATATATACATATATATATACATATATATATAATATACATATATATATACATATATATATAACATATATATATATAATATATATATATACATATATATATATTATATATATATATATATATATTATATATATATATTATATATATATATATATATATATATACATATATATTGTTGTGAATGTTGTGTAAGCTTGATAGACAGACAGATTGATAGAGATAGAGATAGAGAGAGAGATAGAAGGAGATTGTATTTGAATATGTGTGTGTGTTTGTGTGAATTAAACCAGAACTAGAATAATGAAAAGAATTTATTTGGTGTCTAAAGAATTCAATGTCTGGTTTGCTATTGTCATTGGAGCTTACCACTCCCAGCTTCTTGTGGGCTTCCAATTTGGCAGCAGTCTCAAGAACATAATTCCCCCAACCTCAAATACCACCGACATCACCCCACCCCCACCCTTCCCATCCTACCCACCTACCCAGCTAGCCAGCCAGCCAGCCAGCCAGCCGGGCAGACACACAGGCTGACAGACAGACAGCTTCACACAGTCTTACTGCATGCAGTTTTTTCTGAACACAAAACCATTATCAGTTTCAAATGAAAAGTACATCAGAGATGGTTTTACCCATAAATCTACATTTTTTACTTTAGAGGTGCTTTGTTATCTGCCGTTCATGTTCACGAAGACCCAGCCAGTAATAGCACCCGCCTAACAAGAATGAAAAGAGCAAAAAAAGAAAAATATATTATTGTTGTTATTATTATTATTAATGGTGGTTGTAATAGTAGTAGTAGTAAGTAGTAGTATTTCATTTTTGTTTTTTTTTTTTTCATTTTTTTTTTTAATGAGCCACACCTTCCTGAATCTTTTTCCTTCTGTGCAGAAAAAAAAAATGTTTTATGCATTTCGGCAGTCCTTTGGAACTGACTGCATTTATTCATCACCCAATTTAAGTGTGTACAAAGTCGTTTGCTATTGGTCGTGGGATGGCTTGCTCTATTGTTACAGTTTCCATAGTAATTCAGCTGTATTGTAAACAGAATATTATAAACACTACTTGTGCTGCTGATCTGATATTGAGAAGAAGAAGAAGAAGAAGAAAACAGAACTAAAAAATGAGAGAGAGAGAGAGAGAGAGAGTAAAGAAAGAGAGAGAGAGAGAGACAAGGGGAAAGGATGTTATCCAATGAGCTAACGTAGATTAATAGGAAGGAAGACGACAAGAGGGAGATATTAATAATAATAATAACAACAACAATAATAATAATCATGGTGATGATGGTGATGGTGACAATGATGATGACGATGATGATAATAACTATGATGAAATAAAAATAAAACTGTGATATAAAATAAAACACATATTAAAAAAAAGTGAATATATAGTAATAAGTGGTATGGAGGAAGAAAAAAAAGATAGAAGAATGGGGATAAGGGAGATAATGCATAAATGAAGGGTAAAAAAAAAAATGAAAATGGGAAATTAAGGTGGAAAAAAAAACACAGAAAAGAGAAAAAGACACCTTGAAAAAAGTAGATAAAATTAAATAAAAAGAAAGAGAATTATAGGGATAGCATTAGTGATAATATGTTATATCAACTTCAGATACAACCAAGCAACAAAGCTTTATTCATCATCAGCTGAAAATACCTCTTTTGTTCATGAAAATTACAAGACTACTGAGCAGAGGATGAAATTCAATGTGAAATTACACACACACACTCACAGACACACACACACACACACACACACATTTTGTATTTATGTAGGCATACCCGCCCTCCCCCCTAAAAAAACGTATATGAGAATAAAGACATAAATACTCGCGTATATGCTCACAAACACACTCAGATATATGTGTTGTGTATATACATATGTATATATGTAAATATATAAATATATATATATACATATATACATATATATAAACAAATATATATATATAAATATATATATCTTTATATATAATATACATACACGCATACCTACATATATATATATATAAATATATATATATAAATATATATATATATATATATATATATATATATCTATATATAGTACATACATATACAACACATAGATACAATATGAAACAACAACAACAAAAAAAGGTAAAGTGTGATATTATTTGTGTCTATTATAGTTTAGAAGGAAAAATGACATGATATAATAAATGAAAACAAAAAAATGTAAAAAGAAAAAGAAGACCACCTCTCCCAAGTAAAAAAAAAAAAGTAAGGAAAAAGCTGTTTGGATAAATGAATAAATAATTTGTAACCCTCTACAATTGTAAAAGAGTTTTGTTCCATCAACGGACCATAAGTTATGTCCTCCCACCACAAACAGAAAGCAAAACCTCCCAGAATATGTGATAGAAAAAATAAAATAAGTACACATACACACAATGAAAAACAACAGCAACAATAACAACAACAAACAATAACTCATTTGTGGCAGCCATTGAAAACCGTTGAATGCAGTTGATGGTTGATTGGTCTCCTGTTAGTTGAAGACTAAATCTGATCTTTTTGTGACATTTATCAGAACCTGTCACCCTCTAAATACGGTTACTAATAGCATCTGTTTAGAATAGAAGTTAACAAACTAGCTATTTAACCTATGCACTGCACCCAACGGAACACATTACTTGCAGAAGGAATTGGTTTACACACACACACACATATATATATATATAGAGAGAGTTATGGGTTTTTTGAAATTCTTTAATCTAGTAATGAAATAAGTTAAATGATTTTTAGAATAGTTTTGTATGCTTGTATTTTAAGATAAGGATTTAATTACAAAAAAATTAAAGACATTCAATGCTAGGTGTTTAATGAAATTTCATACTGTCGTGTGTGTGTGTGTGTGCAAATGCATGTGTTTGTGTATGCATGTTTACGTGTTTGAGTTTGTGCCCCATTCCTTCCCAGCTTCATATCTGGTGCTAGTTTGCTTGTGTCTCCATAACTTAGCAAAGGAGATTGAATACGTGCCAGTCTTGGAAAAAAAAAAAAAAGGACAGAGGGTGATTTGTTTTTCCAGGTGGTACTCCAGCATGGTCTCTGTCAAGATGATTGAAACAAGCAAAAGATAAAAAATAAAAGAACAAAAGAAAAACTAAATTCCAAGATGGCTAAATGTGTATTTATGTTCAGAGCATTAGAACCTCTCAAAGCTGTATTTATTCAAAGAATTTCGGCCAAATTTGATGAATATTTTTCTTTACATTTCCTTTTTCTCAGGAACAGCTGGATGTATTGGTGAACTGTCAGCAGTATTGGAGAGCTTAAAGATTAAAGCTGTAGCAGAGAAAAAGTTAGCTGACATGGAGACCAGAAGACACCTGAATATTAGAAAAGAATTACCTGTGTCATGTTGATTAGTGCCAGGTATCAAAAATGCCAACATCATGACTGCTGTTCAATCTCAATGGTCTGTGAACACTGTAAAGGCCACAAGACATGACATGCACAGCTGCAATGGAGACTACGCAGCTGTGGTCAGCGGGAAGGGATGCAGCATGATAGGATTCAATAAAAAAGCTTATGACCAGGGCCTTAGGCTCAATTCAAACACTTATGTGAAGCTGTTGGAGTCGGTGGTCAGAACCTGGTTGGAGAGGATCGCTGCTGTTGAAAAGCTATATGTGTGGCAGCAGGATTCAGCACCTTGACAAAGAATCAGAAGAGGTTGTTGGGAGAATTTCTATGACTGCACCATCCCCAATTTCTGGCCTCCGAATAATCCCCACTGATTGTAATCCTATGGATTACTATGGATTATTGATTGTAATCCATGGATTGAGAAAGATACGAACCACTCACCAGCAACACCAAGACCAAGCTGGTGGCCAATACCAAGAAAATGTTTGAAGATTTTCTTATGGACAAAGTGAGCAAAGCATGAACCAGGTTCCAGAGCTGTCTTTGAAACTCTAGTGGGAGCTGAGGATTGCTAGTTTCAATAGACTGTTATCTTGCAGACATAATCTAGTTGATATTTTATGGTTTAAAAAAAAAAACTTTTTATTTTTGGTTGGAATATTGTGTTTCCTTCTCTCTTTATGCAAACTGTCAAATTTAGCAGAAACACCCTGCACTTTTGGTATATCTTTCAACAGAGAGACATTTTTCATGTATTAAATACACTGAAAATGAAAAGGGGCTGTTCTCTAGATAAGATAACCACGACTAGAGTAAACTGTCTTACTGTCCAACTTAATATTGCATTATTCCTGGGAAAGATTTGGATTCATTCAGTTATCAATGAATCACGCAACAAATTTCAAGCTACACAGAAATGTAACATAAATGATGATGATGATCGTCGTCGTCATCATCATCATCATTTAATCTCTATGTTCCATGCTGGTATGGCTTGAGAGGATTTGTTGGGCACAAGGACTACACCATGTTCCATTGTCTGCTTTGGGATGGTTTCTGCAGCTAGATGCCCTTCCAAATGTCAAACACAGGTTGCTTTTTTTTTTTCAGTACTAGTAATGTCACCATGTAGCTTGTAAAGTTACAACCCTTGAGGTAGTGGTGGTGGTGGGGACTTTATGTTATGAGATGAGGAGTAGAGAGGGGTAAAGTATGAGAGAAAAGAGTTGGAACAGATCAGGGTTCTTGTAGCAGAGTAACCACATGACTACTCACATTTTTGAAGAAAAAGTGAAAGGATCTGGTGCAGCTGTGACGAACCAAAACAGAGTATGAGACATTTTGGCACAGCTGTTTCGGTGTCACTTCTTTGGTGCTGCTGATTCAATGCTGACTTATTTGACCTCAGATATTTTAATGTTTCTCTTGTTCTTTCTCTCTCTCCCCACTCTGTCTGTGTGCAAACATCCAGATATGTGCAAACATCTAGATATGCTTGTACATATGAGTAATGTCCGTCTCTTTCCACCTCTCTTACCCTGTATTTCTATGTGTATATTTTTGTGCACGTGCCTCTGTGTGCATTTGCCTTCACTGCCAAAACAGTGCGGTCATCAGAACAAGATGTCCAGTCAGTCATGCCAAATTGTCCAAGTTGTCTCCTTTCTGACCAAAACATGTCAAATAGGAAACATCCTTGTGTATAGATCAGTATTTCCCAACTATTCCCCTCTATAGACCCCATTTTACTTCGACACGCCTTCATAACCATATGACCTTTAAAAAAAGGCTATTGTATTTTAATGATTAAATATTATTTGGAATTGTATAAAAAAATTGTTCAAATATTTTGTGTATTGTAGAAAAATAACCGATTAACTGCAAACTAAATTTTAACAACAAATCTTCCATGGATCCTTCAAGGGTCATATGGAGTCCAGTTGAGACCCAATGATGTTGATGGTTATCAACCAGATAAACCCTTCAGAAGGTGGATATTAACTTCAATGTGCACAGCCTGGAGCTAGTCACATCACATGATTACATAACACCTGTAAATTCCACCCAATTTCCCTCTTTCCAACATAAACATAAAATAGCGCCAGCCATTCTTATCCTCCATCAATTTTTCGGTAAGTCTTAATCTGTTTTTCTCAGATTGGTCAAGTGATATAAATACCTCTGATGAGACCCCAATAAAGGTTGAGAATCGATTAAGGCCATTCGAAATTTTTCCAATTTACAGAGAAATAGGTAAACCAGCCATGTCTGTATGTCTACTACAACAACTTATATTGTATCTATTACTGCATTTCCTTTATCAAACTCGAAAGAATAAAATGCTATCAGTTGTTAAATAAAGACATACAAAAAGAATAGTCTCTCTCTCTCTCTAACCTTTTTATTTTATTATTTGCTACTAGAAGCAGCAACTGAGTAAACAATTGGCAATAAAATATCAACCAGCCACCAGTAATGCTCACCAACAAGAGCACACTGCAAGGAAAGATTCTGATTGGTTAACCTAGATTAAAAAAGACAGCATTTGAAATGATTTCATTCTGTGTTCAGCCATCTTTACACCAATGTATTATAGAAAACCTTTTTTTTTTTTATTTTTAATAATTACACTGAATTGCTAGTTCCTGTGTATGAACAGTTCTCTAAACAGAATTCACAAGCTGTTTTGATTAACAAAAACCAGTCTTGACATCTTAGAATGAAATATTTCAATCAAATCTAATCTAACAGGAACAAAACATAAAGCACCCTATTCATTAGCAATAACTAGACTTTCAACAACACAGTATACTGCTTTCAAACTCTACTGTCAATTGCCTACAAGACTGTGTATATAAAGCTGCAGTTGAGCGTTGATGGCGGCAGAGTATTGAAGGAGAAGAAATATATGTGAAAAAGGCAGCTTAACTTGTCTATCCAGTGTGTCAGCATTTCCAGATGGTGTGCTCTCACCACGGATTATCTGTTAGTGAGACAACAGCTTAGTTGGAGAATAACTAGCTGATTTGGTGGCAAGATTTAAGGCGAAAGAAGCATAGCTAATACACACACTATTGTCTATTTAAACATGACCGGTGAAATCAGTTTGTTGTAGTCTTGGTAAAGCCGGTCACTTTGACTGCTGATATATACTCAAAGAAGTAAATATGGTTTTGAACCAGATAAATGAGTTATCTATAAGCAACTACAATATTATATGCACATGTGTGTCTGTGAATGTCATATATATATATATATATATAAATAACATATATATTTAAAACTCTCTCTCTCTCTCTCTCTATATATATATATATATATATATATATATATATATATGTATATATATAACATGAGGATAAAGGTTAATCTGAAACACTGAAGGAATAGCAAGCATCTCTGTAAGTGCATTCATAGAAGTGGATAAATGGGAATAGAAATGCATGCATGTGTGTGCATATGTGTGTGTTGTGTGTGTGTGTGTTGTGTGTGTGCATGTACATGTGTGAGTGTGTGTATTTGTGTTTGGCATATTGTATAACATTTTAATACTTAGTTTTGTGAATACATACGGACATTCTTTGAAATAGCTCATACCTGGTAGGTGCACCAACTAGGAATCTTACTGTGTATGTGTATCTGCAGGCTTGTGTGCTTATGTTTTGTGTGTGTGTGTGTGTGTGTGTGTGTTGTAAAGCAAGAGGAAAGTTTGTTCAGAAATAATTCAATTATGTCATATCTTCACAAAGATGTGCCGATTACTTAAAGTGGATGGAAGCTGTGGAAGACATGGGTATTGAAGGCTGATCTCAAGACACTGAGCCTTATGAAGGAGATGACAAAGGACTGAGATATGTGGTGCATTGCCCACCACAACAGAATTGAGGTCCCAAAACCATGGTGCCACATTAAAAGTGATGGTGCCATATACAAAGCACTGGCAACGGTGCTCCATGAAAATTACTGTTTCTGGTGCCATGTGAAAAGAAACTGGTGCTGGTGCCAAGTAAAAAGACCTAGTCGTGGTCATTGAGCAGTAGCCATGCTGGAGCACCACCTTGAGGGGGTTCAGTTGGTCATGGCCATCCTAGAACTTGATTTTTAAGCTTGATAGTTATTCTATTGGTCACTTTTGCAGAACCACTAAGTTGCAAGGATGTCAACAAACCAATACTGGTTGTCAAGTGATGGTTGGGGCCAAAGATAAAGGCATATATAAATACATATAGATAGATAGATAGATAGACAGACGGACAGACGGACGGACAGACAGACAGGCAGGCAGACAGATAGGTAGGTATAGATAGATAGATAGATAGATAGATAGATAGATAGATAGACAGATAGATAGAAGGATGGATAGACAGACAGACTGATAGATAGGTAGGTATAGATAGATAGATAGATAGACAGACACAGACAGACAGGTAGATAGATAGATAGACAGATAGATAGATAGACAGATAGATAAAAAGATGGATTGACAGACAGACAGACAGACAGATAGACAGACAGCCAGATAGATAGATAGATAGATAGATAGATAGATAGATAGATACAATAGGCTTTCACACAGTTTTCATGTACCAAATTCACTCACAAAGGCACTGCTTGACCTGGGGCTACAAAAGAAGACATTTGCTCAAGGTGCTATGCATGCAGTGAGCCTGAACCTCAAACCACATGGTTACAATAAGAGTTTGTACTTTTCAATTAGAAATACAATCTATCTATGTGCTTCAACATAGTTTCCATCTGTCCAACTTTGCTTATATGCGTTACACATACATATTCACACATGTGAATAACAAATAAATTTAAGGCCAATTAATAAAAAAAAAACAAGTGGAAAAAGAAAATAATGATATTGGTGATATTAATCATCATGATGATGATGAGGGGGAGAAGGAGGAGGAGGGGGAGGAGGAAGATGATGAGCAGTAATACACTTGCACGCAACTTAAAAGCAAAGGAAACTACAGCCTGGTTCAGGTCATGATGGCTCGAACAAATTTAAGAATAACCAAACACATACACACACACACACCACACACACACACACACACATACACACACAAAATATAACAGAAATGAGCCAGAGAGTTATGGCATACATGATAGTAGTTGGAAATATTGGATCAATATCTTCAGAAGATAAATTCCACAGTGACCATATAACCCATAGGGGTCACTGTATACTAGGATATGAAGTTCTGTGTTTCTATGTACAATGGAAAGAATCTGCTTCAGCATCATTATAATTATAAGCACAAACAGTTATAAGAAGCAAAGCTTACTTTGCTGAATGTAGCACAATTGAAATGAAGAAAAGGTAGGCACAGGCGTAGCTGTGTGGTAAGAAACCTACTTCCCAACCACATGGTTCCAGGTTCAGTCTTCTACTATAGCCTTGGACCTGACAAGAGCCTTGTGAGTGGATTTGGTTGGTGGAAACTGAAAGAAGCCCGTTGTTAGGAGGCACAAGCACTTACACATACGATGGTAACTTCCGCCTACCAAATTCAATCACAAGGCTTCGGTCGACCCAAGGCTAAAGCAGAAAGCACTTGTTGAGGGTGCCACACAGTGGGACAGAACCCAAAACCATGTGGCTGGGAAGCAAGATTGTTGTATATATATATATATATATATATATCGTCTGGCACCTGTGTCGGTGGCACATAAAAACACCATCCGAGCGTGGCCGTTCGCCAGCCTTGTCTGGCACCTGTGTCGGTGGCACATAAAATCACCCACTACACTCTCGGAGTGGTTGGCGTTAGGAAGGGCATCCAGCTGTAGAAACACTGCCAGATCTGACTGGCCTGGTGCAGCCTTCGGGCTCCCCAGACCCCAGTTGAACCGTCCAACCCATGCTAGCATGGAAAGTGGACGTTAAACGATGATGATGATGATGATGATGATATATATATATCTTCTACATATATGGGAAATTCTGTCTGTAGATGTGTTTGTGGAGTTGTTAGCTAACTCCTCCTACATCGTTTTATCGATTTTGATGAAACTTGGCACACGGGTAGATCTTATGTCTGGAAACCTCAAGGCATACTCAGATTGTTGAAAAAAAATCAATAATAGGGTCCCTGGAAGGGATCTTTATATTTATCTAATGCATTTTATTTTAAAAATCAAGGGAAATAACCCATTCATTTTCTTAAATTATTTGGTCGGGGCTACTTTGTTTGAATTCTTACTATCGGGTAACTAATTTCATGTTATTACATAACTGACTTTACAATTTGGGTATTCATAACTTATTGGGAATTTCTAAAAACAAGATTATGTGTAAGACAGTTCGGCATCTTCAGTAAATGCACAAAAACTGTTTTAAGGGCTACATACTTTGTATTGTTGTTATTGGAATAGTGAAACAATTATGAGAATGGAACCAAGGGATAAGCCCCACTTTCCTGGGGATTACTGGGTACGTCAGCTAGTAAATATATCTTTGTATGTATCCTTGCACCTGTGTTTGTTTCCTACTACCACTTGACAACCGATGTTGGTTTGTTTACATCCCATAACTTCAGTAAAAAAAGACCAACAGAATAAGTACCAGGCTTAAAAAATTCTTGAAGGCGATGCCCCAGTATGGCCACAGTCTAATAACTGAAACAAGTAAAGAACAGAAGATAAAATACATACATACATATGTCATCATCATCATCATCATTTAATGTCCAGTCTTCCAAGCTGGCATGGGTCAGACAGAATCTGCTGAGGCATATTTTCTAGAGCTTTTCTTCTTATACTCAACCCTCACCTGTTTCCAGGCAAAGTAATATTTCCCCATAACTAGACATGATTTTGATAGAAGACTGGGAATGAACAGCCTTGCTGTATGATGATAATGATGATGATGATGATGATCGTTTAAAAACCACCATGTTATATCCTGACAAAGATACACACAGAATATACACATAAATACACACACACACACACAATAGGCTTCTTTCAGTTTCTGTCTACCAAATCCACTCACAAGTCTTTGATCAGCCTAGGGCTAAAATGGAAGACACTTGCTGAAAGTGCCATACAGTTGGACTGAACCCAGAACCATGTGACTAGGAGGCAAACTTCCTACCACACAGCCACTCCCATGCCTACACACACACACACACACACACACACATGCTTAATTTTAGCTTGGTTCTGCTAAAATAAACAGACACAACTCTTTGATTAGGAATGTCCAGACAGCTTTTGAATGTTGACCGATTGGTCAAAGGTCTGAAAACTGATTCCTCTGCATGACTCCTCTGCCATTTAATCCAACATTGGTCACAGATGTAAAATAACACCTTCACAAGAACATGGTTCTACAAGAGATGATAGAAGAGCCACTGCATAAACATTGGCATCTTGCATTATATATGAATGTCGAGGACAAAATGATTAGCAATAAATATAGAGAGAAATGAGTGATGCCATGATTATTCCATACTTATTTTAATCTTTCCTACATCTTATAACAACCAAGATGGAGTTCCATATATTTTTAAGGATGTCTAAAATTGAAACGAGTCTACAACACAGTCATTTTGCTTAGACTTGACTGTGAAGAGAATACATCTAAACAAATTATATCGAACTAGATACATGTACATGTGTGTGTGTGTGTGTGTGTGTGTGTGTGTGCTTATAAATGAATATCACTTTCCGCTTTTGTTTGTCTTAGAGCCTAATATTTTTGCTGTGCCACTCAGATTAACCCTTTCGTTGCTGTATTTCTGTTGAGATGTTCTTCTGTGTTTCGTTCGATTACTTTAAATGTAACAAAGAATTTAGTAAAATGACTTGGTTATTATTCAGCTAGTGTTAAGAACATCAATTGTGACTAAGGTTTGCTGGAAGATTTTAATTCAGAACTTTTGAAAACAAGACATTTGTACTACAGAGCCAGAGGCGGTTTCAGCTGGGTTGGTAAAGAAAGGGTTAAAGGGACTTTAACAAACTAACACTGGTTGTCAAACAGTGAAGGGGGACAAACACAAAGATACACACACATACCCACACGCATGTATGAATATATATATGTATGATGTATGTATGTATGTATGTATGTATGTATGTGCATGAATATATATGTATGTATACATATTTACATGTGTATGTGTGTATGTATAAGTTTTAGTATTACAAACAGAATACACAGAACTCAAAACTTGAGTATAGATATTTGTATACTCACATTTTGAGTTCTATGTATCCTGTTTGTAATACCAAATTTACGCACACACACAAACACACACATGTACATACACACACTTATATACATATTTTTCCATATGTGTACACATTTACATACATATATGTAAGTATATGCATATACATACACACAAATACATAAATAAGCAAATACAAATATACACACAAAGATATAAATACACACACACAGACATCAGTGGCACATTTATATCTCCTGCTATGGGCTGGTCATCTAATTATTAAGGGATATATACCAAAAAATTAAATAAAAATATATAAACAGACACACCAACAATGTATACAGAACGTGTGTCTGCATGTTAGTATAATTCTACGTCTTTATGACATGGTAAGGTTAAATGCATGTGATCATAAATGCATGTGTCACAGCATTAAACGTGCAGATTATTAATTCATAATCTGTTTACCCAAAAGTTAGCACACTGCATTCTGGGATAGCTAATGGTGTGCAGCAGCAGCAGCAGTTGTTCAGTTGAAGAGAGTCTGCAAAAGTGTGAAGTTCTTGTGATTCATTCAATTAGTTATTGAAATAAGAACAAATATTGATTTATATATTAGCCCACCTTTTCATCTTAAGGTAAGATTCAGTATAAGTTTATCATTTGTTAGATAATGATAAATACATTCGTTCACTCTTTAAGCAGTTTCTTTCTTTCTTAAGTTCTTATTTTTTGTGTGTGTTCGTGTGTTTTAGCCCTTTTGATACCAAACCATCGAAGACCACCTCTGATCCTACAATACAAACCTCCAGTTTTAAAATAATCCAAATTAAAAGCTTTCCCCAAAATTTCATGTTAATTTATCTTTGAAATGCCAGCATAATAATGACAAAATTACTTCACTAAATTCTTTATTAATTTCAAAGTTAATCATTATGGTAACGAAAGGGTTAAATTTTAAAAGACTTCCCAACTGGAACCATATCAGATCTTATAAATATCTATGTATATGGTTGTACGGTTAAGAAGTTTGCTTTGGAATCATGTAGCTAGTTCAATCCCACTCTATAAATATTGTCAGTTCCAGGGTGATTTTCTTTTGCCCAGCTCCGATGCATATTGTGTTCTTTAAAATAATACATCTATAAAGGGATTGTCTCCAGATGAAAAAAAAACTGCAGCTTCTGGCTTTTCAATGACGTGCACATATTGTGTATGTTATATAGATAACGATTTTAATCTCTTTTAATTATGCTTCTACTGCATAATTATTATCATCATTATTATTTAATGTTTTCCATGATGGCATTGGTTGGACAGTTTGACAGGGGCTAGCAAACTGAAGAACTGAACCAAGCACTGTTAGTTTGGGCATGGTTTTCATGAGCTGGATGCCCTTCCTAATGCATAATTCAAATATATTTGTGTGTGTGTGTGACTGTGGCTAGAAAGTTTGCTTCCCAGCCACATGGTTTTGGGCCCACCTAAAACAAAAGTTTTCTACTATAACTTTGGGTTGGCCAAAACCTGGCAAGTCAATTTGGTAGACAGAAACTGAAAGAAGCCCATCACACACAAACACACATATATAAGTTATTTGGTAACCCTACCAGTGTTTGGCGGCACACAAAAAGCATCCAGTGCACACTGTAAAGTGATCAGCATTTGGGAGGGCATCCAGCTGTAAAAACTAGACCAAAACAGACACAGAAGTCTGGTGCATGCTCCAACCTAACCAGCTCCTGTCACACTGTCCAACCTATGTCAGCATGGAAGACGAACGTTAAATGATGATGATGGTGATAAGGAAATGACTGAAGACCGAGTCCTATGGAAGTGTGCTGTGCATGAGAGGACCCGGCAGGACTAGTCAGGCCATATCCGTGGCCCCTACCTGGGACGTAGTCGATCCACCTGTGCATACCTTCCTTCTTGTGACACTTGTGAAGACCTGCTGAGGCAAGTGAAAATGAAAATCAATCAAAATAGATGAACATCAATGGAATTTGTATCTTTGTGGTACCAGTGCCTGTGGCACACAAGAAAACCATCCGAACGTGGCCGTAGCCAGTACCGCATCGACTCGCCTCCGTGCTGTGGGAACATGGTGGCACATAGGCATACATAAAAACACCATCCGAAGACCCGGCAAGACTAGTCAGGTCATAACCCGTGGGCCCTACCTGGGACGTAGTCAGTCCACCTGTACATACCTTCCTTCTTGCGACACTTGTGAAGACCTTTGAGGCAAGTGAAAATCAAAACAAATCAAAATAGATGAACATCAATGGAATTTGTATCTTTGTGATACCAGTGCCGGTGGCACACAAGAATCCATCCGAACGTGGCCGTAGTCAGTACCGCTTGTGGTACCAGTGCCGGTGGCACACAAGAATCCATCCGAACGTGGCCGTAGTCAGTACCGCATCACTGGCCATCGTGCGTGTGTGGGCACATAACAAACACCATCCGGTTGTGGCCGTTCGCCAGCCTCATCTAGCCCTGTGTCGGTGGCACATAAAAAGTAGTCAGTACCGCTTGTGGTACCAGTGCCGTTGGCACACAAGAATCCATCCGAACATGGCCGTAGTCAGTACCGCATCACTGGCCATCGTGCTGTGGGCACATAACAAACACCATCTGGTCGTGGCCATTCGCCAGCCTCATCTAGCACCTGTGTCGGTGGCACATAAAAACACCATCGAAGACCCGGCAAGACTAGTCAGGCCATAAACCATGGCCCCTACCTGGGACGTAGTCAGTCCACCTGTGCATACCTTCCTCCTTGTGATACTTGTGAAGGCCTGTTGAGGCAAGTGAAAATCAAAATCAAAATCAAAATCAAAACAAATCAAAATAGATGAACATCAATGGAATTTGTATCTTTGTGGTACCAGTGCCGGTGGCACACAAGAGAAAACCATCCGAAAGTGGCCGTAGCCAGTACCGCATCGACTGGCCTCCGTGCTGTGGGCACATGACAAACACCATCCGATCGTGGCCGTTCGCCAGCCTCATCTAGCACCTGTGTCGGTGGCACATAAAAACACCATCCGAAGACCCGGCAAGACTAGTCAGGCCAACCCATGCCCCTACTGGACGTAGTCAGTCCACCTGTGCATACCTTCCTCTTGTGACACTTGTGTGAAGACCTGTGAGGCAAGTGAAAATCAAAATCAAAACAAATCAAAATAGATGAACATCAATGGAATCTGTATCTTTGTGGTACCAGTGCCGGTGGCACACACTTTGTGGTACCAGTGCCGGTGGCACACAAGAGAACCATCCGAACGTGGCCGTAGCCAGTTCCGCACGACCGGCCTCCGTGCTGTGGGCACGTAACAAACACCTCGATCATGGCCGTTCCCAGCCTCATCTGGCACCTGTGTCGGGGTGGCCACATAAAAAACACCTTCCGAAGACCTGGCAAGACTAGTCAGTCCACCTGTGCATACTTCCTTCTTGTGACACTTGTGAAGACCGGTTGAGGCAAGTGAAAATCAAAATCAAAATCAAATCAAAATAGACAAAATAATAGATGAACATCAATGGAATTTGTATCTGTGGTACCAGTGCCTGTGGCACACAAGAAATCCATCAGTGCTGTAGTCAGTGCGGTGGGCACATGACAAACACCATCCGATCGTGGCCGTTTGCCAGCCTCATTAGCACCTGTGTGGTGGCACATAAAAAAAAACCATCGAAGACCCAGCAAGACTAGTCAGGCCATAACCCATGGCCCCTACCTGGGACGTAGTCCGTAGTCAGTCCACTGTGCATACCTTCCTTCTTGTGACACTGTGAAGACCTGTTGAGGCAAGTGAGTGAAATGAAAACAAATCAAAATAGATGAACATCAATGGAATTTGTATCCTTGTGGTACCAGTCCCGGTGTGTGGCACACAAGAAAAACCATCCGAACGTGGCCGTAGCCAGTACCGCATCGACTGGCCTCCGTGCTGTGGGCACGTAAAAAAGCACCATCCGATCGTGGCCGTTGGCAGCTCATTGGCACTGGTCGGGTGCACACACCTGTGTCGGTGGCACATTATAAAACACACAACACCAGCGAGCGGTGGCCCGTTGCAGCCACCTGTCTGGCACCTGTTCGGTGGCACATAAAAAAACCATCCGAGCATGGCCGTTTGCCAGCCTCGTCTGGCACCTGTGTCTGTTGTGGCACTAAAATCACCACTACACTCTCGGAGTGGGTGGTTGTAGGAAGGGCATCCAGCTGTAGAAAACACTGCCAGATCTGACTGGACTGGTGCAGCTTTCGGGCTCCCCAGACCCCAGTTCAGTTGAACCATCCAACCCATACTAGCATGGAAAGCGGACGTTAAATGATGATGATGATGATGATGATGATATATACACAAAATCTAAAGGACTGACAACTAAAAGTGAACAGTCTATATGCTAGATATAGACGTCAAAATCACTATTTTCCACAAAGAACGTGTTCTCAAGAAAAAACTCAGCAAAAAACTAATGTGTTTGGATTTTTGCTGAGTGTTTTCTTGAGAACATGTTCTTCATGGAAAATAGCGATTTTGACATCTATATCTAGCATATAGACTATCCACTTTTAGTGGTCAGTCCTTTAAATTTTGTATGTAAAAAATGTTTAATCTTCGGATTTTTTAAAAATATGCTAGGCCACTGGTTTTAATTGATTAATATCAATTTCTACCCTTATTTAATTTTATATATATATATATATATGTATACATATGTGCTTACATACATGAAATGGGCCACTTCTGCCCCCCGATGGGAGGCAGCCACATATCACAGCCATTGCAATGCAACAAATGCATGCAGCCAAGTGGGCCGATTCTCTCTAATCAGAAAGTCCGTCTGTCACAGGGTTACCTGTTTTACAGGTGAATGAAGTGAAGCAATGTGAAATGAAGTGTTCAGCTGAAGAACATGATGCCCTTATTTATTTAAGTCTGGCACCTATTCAATTAATCACTCTTACCAAACTGCTAAGTCATGGGGGTGGGTGTCGGTGTAAATAAGCCAAAACTACTTAAGTAGTGGTGAAGAACAAATGTAAACACAAACACACACACAACAAGCTTCTTTCGGTTTCTATTTACCAAATCTACTCACAAGGCTCTAGCTGACCTTTAGGCTATGCTACAAGATTGGACCTATACTTCTTAACTGCACAACATATCATCCTCATCATCATCATTATCATTATAATCCTTTAGTGTCCGTTTTCCATGCTGGCATTCGTTGGATGGTTTGACCAGAGCAGGCAAGCTGAGAAGCTGCACCAGGTTCCATTCTTTTATTTGGCTTGGTTTCTGTGGCTGGATGCCAACTGCCTTACAGTGTATGCTGGGTGCTTTTAATGTGGCCCCAACGTGAGCACTTCCTCGTGGCACTGGCATGAGTGCTTTTTACACATACATGCATATATGTGCATGTGCATGCATATATGTGTGTATGTATGCATGTGAGTGTGTGTGTGTGTGTGTGTACATGTGTGTGAGTTCTCTTTGTCGTTTATGTGTTCAGTGAAAATAAACAAAAGAAGTTGAAACCTATGGCAGAGCTGTGTGGTTGCTTGATAGACAAGAAGGGTGTTTCTTTGCTTGGAAGCAGGCAAAGGTTGGTGACAGGAATCAGGATTCAAACTCAGAACATAAAGGTTCTGAATTTTTTATAGTGTAAAATATTAGTTTTTATCTTCTATCTTTTACTTGTTCCAGTCATTAGACTGCAGCCATTCTGGAGCATCACCTTGAAAGGCTTAGCAAATAAAACCCAGTACTTAGTTTTAAGTCTGGTGCTTATTCTACCAGTCTCTTTTGCTTAACCATCAGAGCACAGGGATATAAACAAACCAACACTGGTTGTCAAGCAATGTGGAAAGAACACACATACAAATTCTGGCCCCTGTGCTGGTGGCATGTAAAAAGCACCCACTACACTCTTGGAGTGGTTGGCATTAGGAAGGGCATCCAGCTGTAGAAACATTGCTAGATCAGACTGGAGCCTGGTGCAGCCTCCTGGCTTCCCAGATCCCAGTCGAACCATCTAACCCATGCCAGCATGGAAAATGGATGTTAAACGATGATGATGATGATAATATATATATATATATATTCAAATGAATATGGTACTTAAGTTAGATGCACCAGAATTTTGTATGGTGTTATCCATATAAATCCATGGGGTGATTATAATCAAAATATAAATCCACATTTAAATTCACATCTTTGTCTATATATCTACCTTCTCTATAATGTTATCACTTAATAGAAAAATTATGTATTAATGGAAAACCTCTATTAATGGCTGATGAGTGCTCAGCATTTTAAAACTGTTGTAATACCTACAACATTTAATAAAATGATGTAGTGTGAAACGATCGTACCAAATTACCGAAGTTATTCTTGTTGCTTATTTTTATATATATATATATATATATATATATATATATAACAGGCTTCTACAAAGTTTCTGTTTACTAAATTCACTCATTGGCACAATAGAAGAATACACTTGCCTAAGGTGCTGCACCCGGAATAAATACTGCTGTCTTGTAAAAGTTGAAAACCAGAAAACAGGGGTGGGGTGAGTTGATTATATTTTCTCTCCTGCCTGACAGAAACTGTAGCTAATCAACGTAAAAGCCACAGTTGACCTCAGACAGATTTGAACCCAGAATGTAACGAGATGGAATTCATTTCATTCATTTATTCATTCATTTCATTATTTTTGCTCTATAGTGAGAGACATTATGTATAGTGCTGAACTTAATTCTGTCCTTACGTAAAGAATCAATGTTAAAAAACAAAAATATGTAAAAACAAGACATGGAATAATGCTACTGATAAATAATATATGAAGAATGGTGATAAGAACTATTGTATAGAATTAAGAAAAGGTGACATGATGCTGTTGCAGTTTTTACAGGTAAAAATGGAATTATTTTTTTCTCTCTTCATTCATTCCCCCTCCCTCCCCACCCCATCTAAAAATCCCTTTAAACATTAGCAAAAATATTTGAACTTCTCAATGAGTTTCATATCATATTAAATAAAGATGGGGGGGGGGTGAACAAGAAAAAAAAATATATAAAAAAAAAACAACTAAATGCAAATGACAGAAATATTAATTTGACTAACAAGAACATATGAAAAGTAAAAATAATAAAAAATAAAGGGGGGGGGGAGAAGTGAAGGAATACAGGGAAGAAAATTATATAACTATATAGCATTAGAGTACAAAAAATAAAAGAAATATGGTTTAATACATATTCTTTGATATTTCCAAAGCCATACAGAAAGGATGTTGGAATGAACCATAACATAAGCAAGCTTTTTCGTTGCTTCTTTTACAAGGGTACAAAACATGGATGCCAGAAGTTTTCTTAGTAGAGGGAAATATGATGCAAATGTAAATTTGATGATATGCACAACTGAGTGCAGGAAAAAAAAAAAAAAAAAAAACAAAGACAAACAACAACAACAACAAAAAAAGATATGATTAGAAAAAAACAATAACAAAAAACAAAAAACAAATTACAAAGTATACGAGAAGTTAATCAGGATGTTATAGCATGGAATTACATTATTTCTTAATAATTAACTAAAGTTGAACTTGACTGCAAGCTATGTTTAAGGCTACTGATTTGTTTGTTTTTTATATAAACGCAAATTCAAAATGCACACAAGCACGCATATTTTTACATATTATATGTGTATCTGTGTGTTTGTGTGTATATATAAATACATATATATATATATATATATAATATATATATATATATATATACATATATATAATATATATATATATTATATAAATATATATATATATATATATATATATATATATATATATATATATAAAATTACGCACCCACATACACATTCTTATCCTGTTACATACATATAGACATGCTCTTATTTATACATTTTTAGTGTGTTTAT
>NC_043012.1:22683950-22698950 GCF_006345805.1 Octopus sinensis
TCTAAGGGATTCATTCGGTTTGTGGTACGGGTAATAAAGTGAGGTTTTTAAGTCGAGGGTGACATCAAGGAAGTTAGCTTTTGTTAAGTTGGATTCTAAGGTAATCCTAAGGCCTAAGTTTTTAAAGAAGGTGTAAAGATTTTTCCGGAACCCATCCGTGGTCCTGGGGTTTATTTTGTGGAGGGCGAAGAGGCCGTCATCGCGGTAAAGACCACCGGAGAGGCCTGTGAATAGGGTTTTCAGCCTATGGAGGATGAAAAGGCCCACTAGGTCACTTATTTCAGCAGAGTCGTTAGCACCCATGCTATAGACCTACCCGGCAACCAGATTGATGACACCCCACCCACAAAACCCCCCCAATCCCACCGTTCCCCTAGCACCCCCGATTACCTTTTCTCCTAAGACCTTTCACATATTGTATGTGCACGCTTGTATATGTGTATCGTATATATGTATAGAAATGTATGGGTATAGTAGGAATATACGTATGTTTTGTGTGTGTGTGTGTGTGTATGTATAAAAAAAATATATATATATATGTGTGTGTGTGTGTGTGTGTGTATATATGTATATATGTATATATGTATATATGTGTGTATGCATATGTATGTGTATATGTATGTGTGTATGTATGTGTATGTATGTATAAAATATTATATAATTAGGGCTTAGTAAAATAAATTACTTTGCCACATACTGAACTTTCTAGAAATAGCAGCCAAAAAAGTTTTTTAGCCTCTTCCACTACTTAGAGAATATTTTCCCTCAGACATTGTTTACTCAAAAAAATAATGGTCCTTTTACATACTGAATACTTGGTGAAATTGATTAATAACTAATTAACTTTACCCTCAATTGTTGATATATGTATATGTGTGTGTATATATATGTGTATGTATATATATATGTACATGTATGTATATGTGTATGTATGTATGTATATATATATATATATATATATATATATGTATGTGTGAGCGTGTGTGTGTGTGTATATATATATATATATATATATATATGTATATATGTATGTGTGTGTATGTGTATTATGTATATATTTATATATTATATGTATATGTATATGTATGTGTGTGTTATGTATATATGGTATATATACGAGTGTACGCGAGTATGTCGATGTATATGTAGGTATGTAGAGTTATGTGTATGTGCATGTATGTGAGTGTAGATACAAATTGTAGATGTGTATATATATGTATGTGTATATATACATGTATATAGGTATATGTATGTGTGTGTATATGTATATATATATATATATATGTATATGCGAGTATGTAGAGATATAAGTATGTGCATGTGTATATATATGTGTGTATATATATGTATAGGTATGTGTATGTGTATGTATGTATATATATATGTGTGTGTGTATGTATGCATATATGTATGTATGTATGTATATGTGTATGTATATATGTGTGTAAGTGTGTGTATATATGTATATGTAAGTGTGTGTGCGTGTATGAGTATGTATGTATGTTTGCACACATGTATATGTGTGTGTATGTGTATATATATATATATATATATGTATATATATATATATATATATATATAGTATATGTGTGTGTGTGTATAATGTGGTGTAGGTGTATATGTATGTATCTATATATGCGTGTGTATGTGTAATGTACATATACGCGTACGCTCGTGTGTTTATGTATATGTAGGTACGTAGAGTTATCTATGTGTGTATATATTTGTACATGTGTGTAAGTATGTATATATATATATGTGTATGTGTGTGTGTGTATATATATATATATATGTATATGTATATGTATATATATGTGTATATATGTATGTTATTATATATATATATATATATATGTGTGTAAGTTATATGTATGTATCCGTCTATATATATAGGTAACTGCACGTACATATACTTAATATTTATTATTTATTTTTGAGTATGCATGTATTGAATAACTGCGCGTATATATATTTTACTATTTACTTATATTTTTTGAGTATGCATGTAGTTGAATATAAGGAGGGCGCGTGTTTGTGTGTGGTATGTTTAAGCATTATATATTTATACTTTTACGCATGTGTGTACTTATGTGTATATTGTGATGCGCGCGTGTGTGTGTGTGTATGGGTACGCATGTACATGTGTTTGTGCGTGTATGTGTAATTGAGTATGTATGTATGTTGTGTGCGTATATTTGTATTTGTATGTATGTATATGTATGTGTGTGGTATGAATATATATATAATATAATATATATATATAATATATATTTGTGTGTGTATATGTATGTAGTATATGTATACGCGTATGTGTATGTATTTGTTGTGTATCAATGCGCGTATATATATGTATGTATATGTATACGTGTGGGTGGTGTATGGGTATAAATGTATGTATGTATACGTATGTATGTGTATGTGTGTAATGTATGTATGTGTATGTGTGTATATATATGTATGTGTGTGTATATGTGTATATATATGTGTTATATATATATATATATATGGTGTATATATGTGTGAATATATATATATATATATATATACATGTATGTATTTGTATGTAGGTGTATATGTATGCGTGTGTATTTATATTTATTGGTGTATATGTATAGACTAGCCTTCTAAGAGTGTAGACATGAATCTGTAGGTACACGTATGTGTATATACGTGAATGTATGTAGATGTATGTATGTATGAATATAACGCTGCGTGCGTGTTGTGTATGAGTGTACGAATGAGTGAGTGTACGTGCTAAAGAGTGTGCGTGAGTGAATGAGTGCTTGTTTTCCAGGTCATAGCCAAGATGTTTGTGACCAAGCGGCCAAAGATAACAAAAGTAATAAACGAAGCTAATAAAATTAAAATTAGGGAATGGGTCTGTATTTGTATGTGTATATATATATGTGTGTATGTGTAGGTATGCATAGGTACACATATGTATATATATATATATATATGTATGTGTATATATGTGTGTATGTGTATATATGTGTATATAGGGACTAGTGTGTTGTGTGTGCATGTGTGTGTGTGGATATGTGTGTGTATGCGTGTATGTGAGTATGTGTGTGTATGTGTATATATATTTTTCTGTGTGTATATGTATGTGTGGTCTCGTGTGTGTATATATACATGTGTGTATACGTGTATGCATGTGAGTGTGTGTATGTATACATATATGTGTATGTGTAGATATGTATATGTATGTGTAAGTGTATATATATGTATATATATGTGTGTGTATGTATGTGTGTATGTATATGTATATATGTTTGTATGTGTGTGTATATATGTATACATATGTGCATGGGTATAAGTGAGAATCTCCTTATTTACCTAAAACTCTATTCCCCTTTTTTTTTTCTTTTTTTTTTATATATATTTTTTTATTTTTTATTTTTATTTTTTTATTCTTCTATCTAATTTAACACTGACTCCTTGACCACTCCCCCAAGTATGATATTTTGCGCTATGCCTACCCCCAAAAAGTCCCCCACCAACACCCCTTTAAACCTGCCTAAATGTATAAATGCCAATACAATTCTTGTTAACTAGCTTCCTGAAGATTTCTCTTGAATGAAACAGTTCTAGTCCTGTAGAAGCTCCTTCTATATAATAAATTAATTTTACTCTGCTATGTATTGAGTACCTTATTTACTGTGGTTAACCCCGAATCACCCGGGACCTACATAATCAGCCGAAATTACTACGATGATCCGGTTCTTGACTGAAGACTGAGGGGTTCGAAGTCCTGTCCATGTTTATTGTATCGTCTTCTGTGAGTTATACGTTCTTGTCCATGTGTATTTTTCTTACATACCTTATATATATATATATATAATATATATTGTATTGTGATATATATATACTGATATGTAAGGGAAGACCCAAGGATCAAGGTGTAGGAAGGTAGTGAGTTTCAAGTAACCTGTAGAAAATACGAAAAACAATTTTCTGGAACAATAGAAGTTTACTGGTGCAGAATGTTGTGAATTTTTCCAGTACCGAAGTATGATAAACTGAAAAAAAGTTAATTGTATAATTCATGGTTGGCAACAGAAGTTGTATATGTGAATAAACATCTAAAAATTAGGGAATGAAGTAGATAAATTCCAGGCAGAACCTTGGCAGTAGTAAATTATCCAAACGAGGCAGGAGACTGAAAGCTACACTTCAAGGTAAAGGATACCTTGATTATATGAAGTTTACATTGTCATTTGGAGATCCTGCGTTAACTGAAAGGATTCAATTCCCTACAACATTCTCCAATTTTTGGATACATATATATATATATACACATATATATATACATATATACATATATATATATATATATATATATCATCATCATCATCGTTTAATGTCCGTTTTCCATGCTAGCATGGATTGGATGGTTCGACTGGGGTCTGGGAAGCCAACAGAGTGGTTGGCGTTAGGAAGGGCCTCCAGCTGTAGAAACACTGCTAGATCAGACTGGAGCCGGGTGCAACCTCCTGGCTATGCATATATATATATATACATATATATATATTTATATATATTTATATATATATATGCATATATATATATGCATATATATATACATATATATACATATACACATATATACACATCTATATATATACACATATATGCATATATATACGTATATGCATATATATATACATATATGTATATATACATACATGCATATATACATATATATATATATATATATACTTTGATACTTTGATAGGTTTCGGCCATTATTGGCCCAGGCCATGTCTAACTGAATAGCACCACCTGGAACTTAATAGCTATATATATATATATATATTATATATATATATATAAAAAAGCAATTAAGATTCAAGTCAATTCTAATGAATTCACTTTAATGCGGTACTTAACTTAGATGCACCAGAAAACTATATGGTGTTAACCATACAGTAATGTGGGGTGATTATAAACGAGAAAGAAGCAACAAGAATGGATTATATATATATATATATATATATATACATATATGCATATATATACATATATGTATATATATATACATATACATATATGTATATATATATACACACACATATATATATATACACATATATACATATACATATATATATATATATACATATACATATAAATATATACATATACATATAGATATATACATATACATATAAATATATATATATAGTTGCTATTATGTTTAACTGTCACATGTCCAAATTTGGCCAAATGCATTTTTTTTTTAATATTTATTTTTGCTTTCAATAGCTGGTTCTTTTGGTCGAACTGTCAAATCTCCAGCTGCTTAAGATGCCAAGATATCAAAAATTGTCAAAGTGTAGTACAATGGCTTTGCTATGGAATGGTGAAACTATTAATTCGTTTTCTGAAAAACCAAAGCTTTGGACATACAACACTTTTGCATAATAGCAACAATACATATATACATACATATATGAATGAGTGCAGCTTCTACAGATTGTAGAGGGGTTTATAATTTCTTTTTATAAAATTCACTGTATAATATGATACGATATTATATTTATATTTACACTTTAGTGTTTCATAAATTTTATAAATTATTTTATATATGAATGTGATATTTTTATACTTTCTTTATCCTTTCATAATTTTTCCAGTGTTTGTAATTTATAAATACATTTTTTTACAAGGTTTTTTTTTTTTATAAAAGGTTACACAATATGGAAATACTTATTTTATTTTATTTTAGCCTTTAATCATGTACTATTCAATAAATAGTTATACATGCTTATATTGGTTCAGCTATTACCTCCACACGTACTCAATTATACATTTAACATACCTCTACATTAATTACTCCTTACAACCGGTTCCATATTTTTGATATCTTATAACTTATCCACCTGTAATGAGGAGGATAGTACATATATATGTGTATATATTATACTTTTCACAAGAGGAGTGATAGGGACTTCAAAGTTTTGGCTTGCTAGCCGTCATGAGACTGCAGTACATTTGGGTTCCTCTTGTTTTCATGCAACTTCTGATAAGTTGGTGTTTTGGGGACATATGAGGCTATGTGGAACGATAATTTGGTTTGGTGTGCGTATATCTGGGAAGTAGTTACATAGGCAAGGTAAAAGAGAAGGGCAGGAGAAAAGTATCCTTGTAGGGTGAGTGCTGGTGGAAAGATATTATAGATGAGTTTATTGTTTAAGGTGAGAGTTGCATTACTGTTTAGGTGTATCAAATTCAGATCAAAAAGTGGTGATCTCTCAAAGTCGATGGAACTAGTGGCAGAAGGAGACTCAAGAAGACATGGGATGAGGTAGTGAAGGACAACTGCAATATTTTGGTAACTTATTTGCTTCCTTCATCATGTTACCTTAAAAGTAGCTTAACATTCAAAGTTGAGGTCATCATGCTGCACTGTCTGAAGCCACCTTTTTCTGCTAGTTCTTTGATCCTATGCTGATACCAGTTCTTGCTCTTCAAAGCAAAGAATTTATTCACTGAGGCTTCCACTTCATCTTTGCAAAATGTTGTGAGGGTAGGAAGTGAGCTATGGATTGGGACAAGTAATAATCTGAGTGAGCTACGTCACATGATCCCATTGATATGGGATTGTATGACAGTGCTGACATCTGCAATCTTATATGTCTCTACATCAAGATCCAAATCCCCATCCTATTCTGTTGGTCTATACCAAAACGATGGATTGGGAGCTTCTCATGATTGTGATGGTCACACTCTTGATAAATTTAGGAAAACCTCATCACTACCTTTAGTCAATTATGCCTCAAAATTACACTCACTACTAATGTGTTAAAAGTTGATATTTTTAATGTTTCCTTATATCTAAACTCTCACTTTATAAACAATACGATAAGCCTAACGAAAAACTTTCTTACTTGCACAAACAGTCTATCCACACACCCTATAATGTTTTAAAACCTGCAAGCTAACATTAGCAACAGGATATCCAATCTCTCTTTTAAAGAAATGTTTGATAAAGTAAGCCCCTACTACAACAATGACCTAACTAACAGTGACTTCAAAGATAAGATATATTACAACCCTTCTAATAGTTATATGAATAATGAAAACAGAGTTAGGAAAATAACAAGGAAAATAATTTGGTTCACACCCCACTTCTTAAATGTTAAAAATAATGTAGATAAGAGATTCCTATCCCTCTTGAATAAGTATTTCTGGGAAAATCACAAATACAAAAAGATCCTAAAAAGATATTTAACAGATACTCAATTAAATTATCATATGGCTGCTGTCTCAAAATGAAGAACATCATTACCCATAAACACCATCAACAACCCACTCCCAGTTGCAAATGTTGAGACCCTGAAACTTGCCCACTTGCCCACTTGACCAGGTGTGCATGATAAATTCTGGTGTGTATGAGGCAGAAGTTACAGCAATGCAACATGATAACCTAATTAAAAAGAATTACATCAGGCTATGTGAAGGTGAATTCAAAAAATGATATGATAACCACCTATCTTCTTTCTGGCACATGAACAAAAGTAAAGCCATTAAGTTGGTTAGCCATGTATGAAGTTTGAAGACCAACTCTATTCATATACAATCAAGTGGAAAATCATAGAAAAATCCATACCATATGTTAATGTATCTCAAAAATGCAGTTATACATAGATGAAAGATCATATATACCTTTTAGTTCTAAGAATTCCAATGCATTGATGAATTCTAGATCAGAAATTTTCAGAAATGCAGACATATAGATAAGTTTCTTTTGGTGAATTGCAGAACACCACCCTCTCCAGATAGAGCAGCTGTATCGTAGACTTTAGACCCATTCTGTTGATTCTACACCAACTAGCCTTATGGTTTTATGGTCAAAGGTGATATCAACATAATTATCTTTCTGCTTTTGTTTTTTCTTTTTTCACTTCCAATTTTTGCATCCACTTTTCTTTTTTTTTTCTTTTTTGGTGATTTCTCTTGTTCTATTGTCCTCATTTGTAACTTGAATAGATCATGTTCTTAAAACCTGAAGATTGCAATGTCTGAAGCTATTAGTAGCTCATGACTATATATTGCGTATAATGAATAATATTTATCTCTTACCAGATGGAGTACTTTTTTAAAATCTTATTTTAAAGAAAAAGTAAACTCTCTCTCTTTCTCTTTATATATATACACGCACATTATATACATATATATGTATAAAGTAAACAGAAAATGGAGAAATATTGATCAACAACAATTGACTAACATTGATTATTACTTTTTAATACAAAGACTTTATCCCATCTAACAGCCGTTTCTGATTCCAATGCTCCACAGTATTACCATTGAAAATTCTTAGAATAATATTCGTCATATTTTGTAATACATGTGAACTGGAACATGGGGCTTCATCAGAGTGAAGAAAAATACATAAAAGAAAAGAAAAGAAGACGAGCCTCGAGAACAAGAAGAAGGTCTTAATATATTTGAATCATACCATTTTGCATATGTGATGCTTCAGGACATTGAGTAAATGACTAAACTAAAAATATTAATTGGTGGGGTAATTCTCCTTTAGGGGTAACAGGGTGTATAAATATTAACAAAAGTAAAATAAAAACTTTACTGTAACAGGATACACCAATAGGTCTAGAAAAGGAGGGAGTGATAGTGCCATACTGTTTAGAAGTAATCATAATAGTTCTTGAAAGTTGACCACGGTGGAATTTGAACTCAGAACATAAAGACAGGCTAAATACCATTTCACCCAGTATGCTAATGTATCTGCCAGCTCACCGCCTTACAAAGGACAAGCTATTAAGACTGTTATATGGGTAGATGTAAATAAAAAAATAAATAAAAGTATGGAGTAGTATATGTAAACCGCTTACAACATTGCAAATGAAACAAACATGTGAACAAGTACCATATATGTATGTATATATATATAAATAAATATATATACACACATATATGTACACACACACATATTTATAAAAAAAAAAAGGAACACTCTGTTAGTTATGATGACGAGGGTCCCAGCTGATACAATCACCAGAACAGATTGGTTGTGAAATTAACGTGTAAGTGACTGAGCACTCTGCAGACACATGTGCCCTTAACATAGTTCTCAGGGAGATTCAGCATAACACAGAATATGACAAGGCTGGCCCTTTGAAATACAGGTACTACTGATTTTTGCCAGCTGAGTGGACTGGAGCATCGTGAAATAAAGTGTCTTGCTCAAGAACACAATATGTCACTGGGAATTGAACTCACAATGTTACTATCATGAGCCAAACACCTCTAACCACTAAGCCACATGCCTTCACCAATTGGATGAAATTTTGAGTGAACTTGCAATTAAACAACCGAGATTGGTCAATAGAGACAGGCCAATTCTCTTGCAAGACAATGCTTGACCACATGTTGCACAAAGAATGCTACTGAAGTTACAGGAACTGAACTTGGAAGTGCTCTGTCATCCACCATATTCACCAGACCTTGCACCAACTGACTTTCACGTTTTCCAAGCATTAGACAACATTTTGCAAGGAAAAAACCTCAAATCTGAAGAAGATGCAAAAAAAGCCTTTCATGATCTCATCACCTCTTGCTCTCCAGAATTCTTTGCTGCCAGCATAAATAAACTACCGATAAAATGGCAAAATTGTGTTGATAAATTTAGGTGCATACTTTGATTAACTGCATTGCTTTTTGTTGAGATAAAGTGAAATAAACTTTCAGTTCAAAATTGGACATTTCATTCTTGATAATCTGATATATCGCTGTGACCGTGACCGACCAGACTATCAGATGTTGCAACACATCGCTGGTCACAATGCCTTCAAATGACTCCACCCCGCTGGCTAAGCGAGCAGGCCAACAGAAGAAAGAGTGATAGAAAGTTGTGGCAAAAGAGTACAGCAGGGATCGACACGACCCTCTGCTGGAGCTTTGTGGAGCTTTAGGTGTTTTCGCTCAATAAACACTCACAATGCCCAGTCTGGGAATCAAAACCGTGATCCTACGACTGCGAGTCTGCTGCCTTAACCACTGGACCATTGTGCCTCCACAACATGATATATATAAATCCTAATTGAGGGAGCAGAGTAGGTGAAGTTCAGGTCACATATGTGTTTCCGAGATAGCAGGATCTACTTACTATGAAACATATGTAATCTGAATTTTACCTGCTCTACTCCTTCAATTTGGATTTTTATTTGCATTCATAGTGATTCAAGCTGCTAAACATCAACTATATAAAAAGTTTTGTTTAGCTTATCAAAGTTTGATATGAGAACAGCCTACAAGCCTTGCTAATAAGTTATTACTGTTCCTGAACATTGTTTTCTTATATCTACCATGGACTGTTCAAAGCTTACAAACTTCCTACACTTAGCTCCTGGATTTTGTAATTACACACACACAGATATATATATATATATATACATACACATTAAGTCATGATGAGAGCTGTACTGACATAGCTAACCAGTTCTCTCTCTTCAAGTCTCTCTCACTCTCTCTCTACACACACACCACAAACACACACATGCATATATGTAAAATTTTGTATGCAAGAGAAGTGCAACAGTAGATGCAAAAGTGTACGTTTACAGCAGCGAGCATAAAACTAATTAAAGATGTCAGATGTAAAGCACCAGACACTCTCAGATCGACTGTACAAGGTGGTGGTGGTGCTGCTGTTTGTTGTTGCTGTGCTGGTTAAAACTAGCTGACTCTGCTACTCTCAGAATCAGACAGTTATGTGTGTGTGTGTGTGTGTGTGATTAGATAAGCCAAGCTTCAGTTGCAGATGAAATGCAAGTCTGTGCAACAAACTTGTGCAGGAGACTAGCAACTGAAAGCAATGGGGCAAGAGATGGTCAGATGACAAGCAAACTGTGATATTAATACTCTGTTACAGATAACAGATACAACAAATAACTTTCATATAAGAGAAAACCGCTTTTAAAAATATTATAGATTTTTGATAGAGAGACCCTAGAATGTTATGAAATATGAATATATGTGAATGTGTGAGTGTTTATATACAAACACACACACATACACTAATATAAAGATGTTATATGTATGCCTTGGTAAACACACACACACACACACACACACACACACATCATTGTTTATTTGTTTATTGTCCACTTTTCAATACTTGAATGAGTCAGGCAGACTTTATTAAGACAAATTTTCTATGACTGGATGCCCTTCCTGTCACCAACTCTCGCCTCTTTACAAACAAGGCAGTATTTCTCTTTGGACAGACACATCATCATCATCGTTTAACATCCGTTTTCCATGCTAGCATGGGTTGGATGGTTCGACCGGGGATCTGGGAAGCCAGAAGGCTGCACCAGGCTCCAGTCTGATATGGCAGTGTTTCTACAGCTGGATGCCCTTCCTAACGCCAACCACTCCGTGAGTGTAGTGGGTGCTTTTTACGTGCCACCTGCACAGGTGCTAGGCGAGGCTGGCAACGGCCACAATCGGATTGGTGCATTTTACGTGCCATCGGCACAGAAGCCAGTCGAGGCGGCACTGGCATCGGCCACGATTCGGATGGTGCTTATTACGTGCCACCGGCACGGAAGCTAGTCGAGGCGACGCTGGCATCGGCCATGATTCGGATAGCGCTTTCTACGTACCACCAGTCCAGGGGTCCTGGCAACTGCCAGGTGCCAGTCATAGGATTGGTTTAATTTCGATTCCGATTTCACAAAATGCTGGAAATGAATAGCACTGTTTCTATGACAGTACACACACACACACACACACACAGTGGACTTCTTTCAGACACTGTCAACAAAATCCATTTATAAAACTTTCATGTAATTGAATTCAAACTTATGTAGTTGAGAAGTAAACTTCTTATCTTCTTATCACAAAGCAACTCTCAGTAAAAGGAGCTGAAGACAAGGTCAGATGTTGGAAATACATTTAACATTACATTATACTTCGTTTATTTGATAAGCTTGCAGAGGGTTAAACATATGGCCATTTGTGATGAATCATTTTAATTTTAATGTAATGTAATACACATATATTCTCTCTCTCACACACACATATGATTGTACATAATGTCTAACATGCACATGCAGCTTGGAAGGTCCATATTAGTGGTGATGTGTTCATATTTGTGAAACCTAAAACATTGAAGGCAAAAACATACATACAAACATATACACATGCTTGCACAAGTTTGTTGCACAGACTTGCATTTCATCTGCAACTGAAGCTTGGCTTATCTAATCACACACACACACACACACACACACATATACACACACACACACATACATACATACATACATACATACATACATACATTCATACATATACACATGCTAGCATGGAAGGTGGACGTTAAATGATGATAGATATAAACACATACATATGCACACATATGCATGTATATATATATATGTGTGTGTGTGTATATTATGGTGTGTTATTCCAGTGTAAAGGAGGTGAAACAAATAACCAAATACACAACAAATAACAGAAAAAGATGAAGAAAAAGGAAGCAATGTCTTTGGGTTATGAAGGACTTGGAATAAAAAAAAAAACATGTAAAATTGTCTCATTTTCTTACTCTATTCACATGCTTTCTAATGCTACTTTATTAAATTAATAGTGGTCATTACTATTTTTTCTTTGTTGTTTAAAAATCTGTAATTTCAGTGTGAAAACTGTGTGTGATTTGATGTAGAGAATCGATAAAATATACGTGTGTACACACACACATACACACTGACAAATGGCAATATATTGTTCAAAGCGACAATATTTAGGCAACTCCTGAATTGACTCTGGTTTGAAACTTTAGACTTTTTTTTAAAAATCATACCAATGTGGACGAGATGGGAATTTTAAAATTATGGTAACACAAACTCTTTCTACATACTCTTCAAATTTGCACCCTGGAGAGGTTGCTTCAGTGTTCTAACTTGTGATGTAAACACCATTGTCTCTCCAAATGGATTCAGTAAAAGAGATTTATGTTTGATGTTAGGGTAGATGTAGCTGGTTATTAAAAATCTGACGTGGATATATATATTCCTATGTTAAAATAATTCAGTCTACAGAAACATTTATAATATATAATGCATTAAATAGAGGGCAATGGCCTGGTGCTTAGGGTGTTGCACTCAAAATTGCGAGATCATAGCTTCAATTTCTGGACAAGGTTATGCATTGTGTTTTTGAGCAAAACACTTCATCTCACATTGCTCTACTATCACTTTGACACCTGACGTGTGGTACATCATACACCTTTTATGAGACAACCTTGATTTGATGGAAGGCGATGAGCTAACGTACAACACATACACTTGATCACATTAAACAGAATCATTTGTGCAGGTCATTCAGCACAGACTGAACTCTTGTATATTGTCCTCGATAGATTCCATCGTATATTAACCTATTAGAGAGGAAGCACTCCGTCAGTTACAACGACGAGGGTTCCGGTTGATCTGAATCAACGGAACAGCTTGCTCGTGAAATTAACGTGTAAGTGGCTGAGCACTCCACAGACACGTGTACCCTTAACGTAGTTCTCAGGGATATTCAGCGTGACACAGAGAGTGACAAGGCCGATCCGTTGAAATACAGGTACAACAGAAACAAGAAGTAAGAGTGAGAGAAAGTTGTGGTGAAAGAATACAGCAGGGATCACTACCATCCCCTGCCGGAGCCTCGTGGAGCCTTTTTAGGTGTTTTCGGTCAATAAACACTCACAACGCCCAGTCTGGGAATCGAAACCGCGATCCTATGACCGCGAGTCTGCTGCCCTAACCACTGGGCCATTGCGCCTCTTCTAACCTATTAGTAACTGTCAAATGATACACACTCACACACACACACACACACACACACACACACACACACTTTTGTATACATTTCCTTTATCTCTCTTTACTTCTTCATTTGACTGAAGGAAATAGTAAGAACATAGAACAATTGGCTGAGATCTGATTCCTCTGCCCAATGGTGCCAGTGTGGTTACATGGTTCACATATTTGCTTCACACTTACATGCTTTCTGGTTCACTCCCATTGCCTG
This sequence comes from Octopus sinensis, assembly GCF_006345805.1. Classification (NCBI taxonomy): domain Eukaryota; kingdom Metazoa; phylum Mollusca; class Cephalopoda; order Octopoda; family Octopodidae; genus Octopus; species Octopus sinensis. The sequence goes on from NC_043012.1 coordinate 22,698,006, forward strand.
TGGCATTGGACAACCATCTTCTACTATACCTTTGGGTCTACATTATTCTTTCTACTATAGGAACAAGGCCTGAAAATTTTTTTGTGGGGTAGGGGGGACTACTCGATTACATCGACCCCAGTGTTTCACTGCTACTTAATTTATTGACTCCGAAAGGATGAAAGGCAAAGTCGACCTCAGTGGAATTTGAACACAGAACATGGCAACAGTCGAAATACCGGTAAGCATTCACCTGGCATGCTAATGATTCTGCTAGCTTGCTGCCTTACTTTGGGTCTATATAATAATAATATCATCTTTAATTCAATTCTCACTTTCCCATGGGTCAGACAGAATTTGTTGAGGCAGATCTCCTAGGCCAGATGCCTATTGCCAACACTTACCTGATTCTCAGTAAAAGTAGTATTTTCCCAGAGGTAGACAAGGCTTTCACAGAAGACAGCAAACAAAAGGATTTCACATATGTGATGATGATGTTGTTCTTTTACAACCATCATTTGAAACCTAGACAAAGTTACACACACACACACAGGGGATGATTGCTTTATCTTCAGAAATGATAGTGAAACACCTGTAAGCCACCGGGTTTAAGTAGCGGAGGTATTTTTTGTCATTCTCCCAGTTACCATTATAGGTTCCAGTGACAAGCATTGCAAGATGTCTGGGAACCATTTTGACTGCAAGTTCTATGTCAGAGAATCTTTCCCCTGGAAGAGCAGCCATTTCCAAAGCTTCATAAAAAAAAAAAGCTTTCTCTACTTTTGGAAAATCTCCTTAACTCATAGATGGGACCCTGATGGTTACTATCATTTGGGGTCAGAATGAACCTGGGAGTAACAAGCTCCCCATGCCTTCAGAGCTCCCAAACTGGAGCCTCACCACCAGATACAGTTTGATATCCGACCCAGGACTGGAAATTTATTTGATCCAGAGCCAGGATCCTGA
>NC_043012.1:22701450-22721450 GCF_006345805.1 Octopus sinensis
GTGTGTGTGTATATATGTATATATATGTGTGTGTGTGTATATATATATATATATATATATACTTTAACAACTGAAATGATCATTTGCTAAAGTGTATGTCTATACTGACACTTAATTCAAAAAAAATTTTTTTTTGGTATTTTGCAGAGAAAGATTTTCGCAGAAGAAATGAGAAGCTGTGATGTTTGTCTTTGGCAAGAACATTAGTAATCATTATTATTCAACCTCATTACCATTGTTGCTGTCATCATCTTCATCCTCAACATTGTCAGCATTATCATTCATGTCAGCACCCCACCCACCATCATCATCCTCAATATCGCTTGGCAGAGGGGGTGCCATTTTTATACTCATACCCAGGTGTAATTAAGTTAATTACATCATGGTAGTGTAGGGTTCATCGAACCAGTAGGATTTCAAGCTCAAATTTACAACCTTCATATTGGACCATGGTTGGTGGAGAGAACATGATGAGACCCTTGTCCAGCAGTAGACTGAATATGGGTGACCCAATCCAACGATGATATGACGACTGCTGCAACCTGTCACATTACAGTCATTTCCCATTCACCTTAACCGTTCTGGTTCACCTTCATTCTTGCATGTGAGCAGCTATGACTTATCATGCTGCCATACAGCCCCTGACAAGGGACTTCAAAGAATACAAAGCAGATCAAGAAATGAAATACGAACAGAGAGACATCTGTATGTCATTGGAATCAAACGACAAAAGCTTGTACAACTCTTTTGCCGTTCTCTCAGTTGCCATTACAAGTTCCAGTGACAAGCATTGGAGGGTGACCAATGCCATTTGGACCACAAGGCTTATGTCAGGGTTTCTTTCTCCTGGAAGAGCTGCCTTTCCCATGGTCCTGTTTAAAGTAACAGGAGTCTCCACTACCACTGATAAATCTATATACAAACATGTTAAGGCTCAGTGGTTAGGGTGTTGCATTCATGATTGCAAGATTCTGGTTTCAATTCCCAGACTGTTAGTGCTTTGTGTTCTTGGGCAAAAAAACTTCATTCCACATTGCTCTCCAGTTCACCCAACAGTAAATGAGTAACTCTAGAAGGAGTTAAAGTTGGCCATACCTTAAACTCACTCCTGCCATTAAATCAACATTGTCTGAACAGACAGATGTACGGTGTGCCACATGTTGGGTGTTGAAGTGATTGCAGATCAACAGAAGATGAGGTGTTTTGCTCAAGAACACAACACACCTTCTGGTCTAGAAATTGAAACCATGACCATGAGATCATGAGTGAAACACCCTAACCACTATGCCATGTATCCTCACTATATTACACACACACACACACACGCACACATACACACGTGTATGTGTGACTGGATGGATAAATATATATATTGCATTATTGATACCAACTTTTGGCACAAAACACCAGCAACTTCAAGGGAGGAGACCAACTTCAGTGTTCAACTGGTCCCTTGTTTTGTCAACCCCGAAAGGATGAAAGGCAAAGTCAACCCTGGCAACATTTGGACTTAGAACCAAAAGTCAGGGGACTTTATGTTCTAAGAATGTCTTCAGGCATGTTGACAATTCTGCCAGCTCGCTGCCTTTACCATTTAGCATTTAAACTGACCATATCTGGCTCAAATATTCTACCTGTTTTATCTTCAAACTGTCCAGATCCAGCCTCTCACACCTACCCTACAAAGTCATTCTAAAGATATGCAATCACATCATCAAAATCTCAAAGTTATGGGAAAATGCATGATTAATTAAAAGCAGAGTAATTAAATAAGCATTAGATTTGATAAATTAATCTGAATACTAATGGGTTAAGATATCATGATATTATTGACCCATGAATGGATTCAGTGAGATTCTATGCAGTCACAGTTAGGAATGCTAAAAATCACAGCCTTCCTTCTTCTATCCACTCAGTCGAAGTCGACTCTCGGTTACTCGATGGATCAATGTCCTCCAGTCAGTTCTATCCTGGGCCGCTTCTTTCAGATTGGCTATGCCCATTCCGGTATCACTCTTGATGGTGTCAAGCCAGCGGGTTCTTGGTCGGCCTCTTCCTCTCTTGCCACTGACCATTCCGAGCACGATGTCCTTCTCCAGGGATTTTCTCCACTTAATATGACCGAAATATGCCAATCTATGCTTGGTGATCTTAGCTTCTAGCGACATTTTTGGCCTGATCTGCTTAAGAACTTCTCCATTGGTGGGCCTCACTGTCCAGTGAAAAATTACAGCCAAATCCCCTTAAATTTTCACCTTAATCTAATAATGTTGGTGACAATGATACTGGTGATGAGAAGGAGCTGAGGATTGGCATAGTTTTCCAAAGGTACCTTCCGACTGCACAATTTAGGATGGATAAAAAAAAAAAATCAACATAAAAAATTAACAAAGTTTATGGTTAGGAACTGAGAGAAAATACAAGAGGAAACAACAAATGTATTTTAGAAAGTAATTAACTGCTAAATTTTCAATTCCATTTATTTTTCAAGATAAAGTTCTGAAAAATATAGCGAACCCTCTCCTCCCCCCTCAGAATAGATAAAAAAACACAAAACAAAAAAACTGGTTGCTCTGGTCATATGTTGCAGCGAATGTAGTTGTGTTGATGAATATGGAGAGGGTGATGGTGGTGGTGATGGTGGTGGTGGTGGTGGTGAGATTTGAGATAGATAAGAAATATAATAGCTTAGGTTTTTGCTACATTTTCCGTGTGTGCATGTGCATATGAGCGTGTATGCACATGAGTGTGTGTGTATGTGTGTGTGTGTGTATGTGTGTGTGTGTGTGTGTGTGTGTGTGTGTGTGTATGTGTGTGTGTGAGTTGCTTTATGAGTGTGAATATAGGCTGAGTGCATCTGCTCATTGCCATGCATGTGCTAATGTATGTAAGTACATACATATGCTTGAATGCATGTGTGTGTGTGAGTGTGTGTGTGTTTCATAAAAATATATGTTTATGTTTGCAAAGCGTGTGTTTGCATGTCCGCATACATCTATATGTGAGTGCATATGTGTGTGTGTGTGTGTGTGTGTGAGTGTGTGTAGGTGGTGAAGGAGGTGGTTGCGAATATGAAAAAAAAAAAAAAAGATGGGAAGATGAAGGGAGAGTATATGAAAATAAAAGAGAGATAATAGCAGGTAGGCTGTAGATGGAAGATAATACAATATAGAGATATTGAAAGCTTTTTGTTCAGGTGTTGAGATAAATTATAAAGAGTAATAAAAAAAAAACAGAAGTCATGCCCAGTTTGAGGAGTGATGTTGTTGGACCTCAATGTCGGAAGCATCGACAGGAATAGACTTGCCTTGCTATTCAATGCTAGTGCCAGCTATTCACCAGCAGCACCTTTATCTAACTGTGTTTATGTGTGTGTGTGTGTGTGTGTGTGTGGAGTGGGGCAGGCAGACACTAATGTTCACACATGTGTGATGTGTGCAGAATATCATCAACATGCTCCAGTTAGCTTGATTTTGTTGCTTGGTTTCCTACAGAACTTGGAAGCAGGTTCAATCCTGTCTTAAAACCCTGGTAAAACAAAAGGGACAGACTGAACAAAAGAAATATAAAAGATGTGTGAACTCCACAAACAACATCACAGGTAACCTGTCTGGTGGGGGGGCGGGGGGGGGAGGGATAACCCCCAAATGAAAGGTGAGAGAGAGAGAGAGAGGGAGAGAAAAAAGAGAGGGAGAAGGAGAGGCAGTGTGTGTGTGTGTGTGGTGTGTGTTGATACTCTTTAGCTCTATTACAGACTTTATAAGTGCTAGTGACATGAAAAAACAAAACTCAATCCACATGCAAAAACAAGGTGGAATAATTTCAAAGCCTGTTTGACCCATATAAAGATGCAAAAATAGTAACAAAAATTATGAAGATGAGGATGATAAAGCTGAAGATAACTTAAATCACTCACAAAAGAATCTGCACTTTTGTTCATGAAGGAATAAAAGAATAGTGTATGGCTTTCTAGGCTCTGATAGGGCAAAATTAGGGCAATTAGCCTTTATTTTAGATTGTTACACAAGTAAATGTGGCTTTTGTTTTGAGAACAGATGTTAAATTTAACCCAGTCGACCTTGTTCCTACTGAAGCCGGAATGGCATGAATGTCATCGCTGCCAGATTCCCAGTAAAGTGATAATGAACAACACAGGTAGAAAAAGAAGATGAAATGCTAAAAATAGACAACTGATCCACATAGAAAGCTTTATGTTAAGTCTGTTGATGGTTCAATATTAATACGGTGTCCTCCATAGATGTTGTTTATTTTTGTTACAATCAAAATAATAAAAAAAAAAACGATTTTGTAGTGAAACAAGTGTGTAATGAACCCAGTACTTCATCTTGTTAAGGAGCAAGGCCTAGACTCCTTCTTTGCAGGTGAGGAAATCATTGATGGCATTTATTCTTTGGAGAAAGAGTTTACACTTATGCTGGAAATGATAGTGATTTGGACAATTAAACTGGTTTAAGTGATGAGGAAAGTAGTGATTCTGGTGAACAAATATGGTCTTTGAGAGAAGAAAAGCCTGTTATTGCCATTCACTTGAATTGTGTTTTTTGTGAGTCTGTCCATTTGTTTGCCTGAACTGTATATGTAACTATTTCTGTTTCCACTCAGGAGCCTGGGTGGTGGGTAAAGTTAGACACAAGGGCCCTGGTGTGAGCGGCTTAACCTTATAAGCTTAGTTTGACACTGATATATAATCCTTCAGAGCCTTCAACAGAGGCAACTCTGCTGTTTACTGTTTAATGTAAGTCAGCAGGTCACTGACCAATTTCTCGTAAGACAATTTCTCTACTGACCAAGGGATCATGCGCAAAACAAAACACGATAAAACGCATTTTATATATATATATACTGTTTACCTGTTTCAGTCACTGGGGTACCACCTTGAAGGCTTTAGTCAAACAAATCAACACCAGAAGTTATTTTTTAAGCCTGGTACATATTCTATTTGTCCCTTTTGCTGAACTGCTATGCTATGGGGATGCAAACAAACCAACTGTGGTTGTCAAGTGGTGGTGGTGGACAAACGTATGCACACAAGTATATTTCGTGTGCACACACACACACCTGCATGCACACAACATTGTGCTTCTTTTGGTCTCTGTCTTCCAGAACTACTTATAAGGCCCTGGTCAGCTTGAGGTTCTACTAGAAGGTACTTTCACAAGGTATCACACAGTGGACTGAACTTGGAACCATGTGGTTAGGAACCATGCCAACAACTATCCACACATCCATGCTTGCACCAATGTCTGCCCTACCCCCAACACTTGCAAACTGCTGTTGGTTTGTTTACATAACTGTGACTTAGAGGCTCAGCCAAAGAGACCATTATAATAAATACCAGGTTTAAAAAGAAAACTGTGTACTGGGGTTGATTTCTTTAACTAAAGCCTTCAAGGCAGTGCCACAGTATGGCTGCAGTCCAATGATTTAAACAAGTAAGGCATACGCACATACAAACACAATCTATAGAATCCAATCTTTGGATTTTAGATGACAATCTCAGCTGACCACAATATTTTACAGTCCAAAACCATGTCAACTGACCAGTTAATGTAAAGTGATGATCAGTTATGAAAAATAATGATAGCACAGCAATATAATTGAGCCTTGCTTCCTAGAGTAACAATTATAGTGCAGCATGACCAGTGTTCACAAAGAAAACAACATAATCTGAATTCAGATGAAAGCAATAATTTAGAAGGAGTGCACTTGTGTTGACTGTGATAATAACGAGTTACTCGTTATCTTACAATCTTCAAGTGGCCACCAAAGAGTAATTTAGTCTGTTCAAGAGAGTCTGTTATACACAGTATCTTGTGATTGGATTTGGTGGACAGAAACTGAGATATGCTCATCTACTCATCACACACACACACACACACACACATATATATATATATATAAATATACATACATAGTTCAAATTTACAGAAAACGAAAGATGAAGACAGGTGAAGAAACAACAAGCAGGTGTATTAGTTTGATGTTCAAGAAAAATGGAGAGGTCTTTGACATTTTGAGCCTATGCTCTCCAACAGAAAGGGACGAGAGAAACAAATGGAGAGGGAACAAAAAAAATACCCGAGAGCAAGTATCATTGAAAATAAAATTTAATTTCAATTAATGATATTTTTCTTTTGTTTTAGTAAATTTCACATAGCATGTAAAATCATTTTTTAAAAAAATCATAAAAAACATTTATCACATGGTTATCACATATATATCATGTGATAAAACATATTTATCATATATATATATATAATATATATATATCATGTGACAGTAGGAAATCTAATTTTCTTTTTACTTAATTTGGTGATGTCAGAAAAATGAACTGTGAAGAGAAATGTGCCAGAATTATAACGCTTCTTGAAAACATCTCTATGACATGTCAGCAGATGGCAAATTCCATAGAAGTGATCCAAAGCAGTGTTACATGAATTATTAGGTTGTACAAAAGCGGAGGAAGTGCAAATACTTGATATGAAAATTGTGGTGGCCACAATCATGCATTTGATGAATGTGACCTTTGTCACAGGAGACAAACTTTGATCCGAAGCCTTCAAAGTACTTCACTTAATGATAAAAACCAGCCTGAACTAACAAGTAATGATGGTTCTTTATGCATTGTCCAGTGGGCAATGAATGAAGCTAGAATCTGTGCCAGGGTATTTAAACACCAGAACAGGATTGTGAAGCAATGGAAATCTGTCAATGATTTAAATTACAGATGGTTGCTCAAATTTTGTTTGATTAGACGGTCATCCATGAACATCGGACCAGGTGTTAACAACACCAAAACATCTGGTGCAAGTAATGGTCTGGGCATGTTTCATGAGTTTCATGCATTTCATTGCCTGTAATATAGGAGTGCACATTATACATGAGTATAATCTATGCACAAATAAAAACAACAAAAAAAATTAGGTTTGGCACATTGATATAATTTACCATTCCAAGCAGTTGCAAGAATTAGGGTAGACTTAGTTGTATTGTAGGCCCCAGGGCAAATCATTGCATTTAGGCCCAATAATATTTATTCATTGACAGAAAGTCACAGCATATATTGTAAGGCCCCATAGGGGGAAATCAATGCACATGGCTCACTGCATACACAGATTAGAATTGAACCTCTAGATGCTTGGGCCCCTGGGTAACTTCCCAGTGTGCCCATGTCTCAAGATGGTGCTGGCAACAATGCAATAATGATGAGTTTCAATTTCCCTGATGCGATTCTTTAATGCAATATAACTGAAAGGCTCTCTTACATCCTCTGCCTGTATCTCTCTCTCTCTCTCACTCTCCCTCTCTCTCTATCTCTTTCACACACACACACATGCAGAGTTTTATTTCTAAATACAATTATCATGTGACACATCTTTTCCCTCTCAATCTTTAAAAAGAGTATTTTTCTCTTCTTCCTCTTTTCACAAATATATTGTCAGATCTTTTTTTTTTTCTTCTTTTTTTCCCCCCTACATTTCATCAAATTATCTCCCTTGTGATTAGAAGAATAGTTTCTGGCCATATTCAAAATACGGAACACATTTACATACAATTCCAGCTACCAATATGATTTATAGAATGGTTAATAACGAGAAAAATGAATGTGTATAAGACATAATTCAGACTTTAAATAAAAATCAGAACCAAAATAAACACAGTAACTGCCAAACACTTTATATCACCACCAACAGGAAATGTGTGTCAGTCACCGATGATTCTGGATACAAGAGAGTTATCACGGCGCTGTTTCTGTGAGATTCAAGTAGCTCTTCTTTAAGAGCAAGATCAATTTCATCTATTCCTTGCTTCAACGGCTTGATGATATCATTGAGGTATTTAAGGAGATGAAGCAGACAATCGGCAAAGTCATTGCATGCCATAACTGTCACCAAGTACTTACTTTCAACGAGATGTTGTCCGTTCTAAATATAATGCCTTGGTGAAAGTCAGTAATCTCAGAAATCAAACATCTTGAAAAATAAAAATAAAAAAGATAAAAATATAAAAAAAAAAAGAAGAAGGAAAAGAAGAAAAAAAAAAAGAAATTCTTAACTAACTACCTATTTTAGTAATCTGTTACTGCTGCTGCTGCTACGAGCTGTCTGGAGATTTGTCAAATGTAATATCACTTGAGAATGGATAAGGCAGCTTCTTCTTCGGCAAGCTGAAACTAGATGCTAAATGCAGTAATTGCCACAAGCTGCACTACTTGCATGTAAATGTATGCCAACAACTTTCTTGTGGCTATCAGAGAATATTAAGATACCAAAGCAGCATTTTACTTTCTGATTTCATTTTCATTTCTCTCTCTCATTCTCTCTCTCTGCCAGTCTCCCCATCTCTCTCTATCTCTTTTACTGACTGTCTCTTCCTCTTTCTCTTTCATATCTGTACATAATGATAGTTAAGGTATCAGCATGCTAGTAGTGCCGATGGATAACCATTTTCCAAATTATTCTTCACTTATGGACATATACTGCTACAATTCTATGAGAGCATTGTGTAGTTATTGAGATACCACAGTTCTGATAACGGTAATTATATCAAAGACTGACAAGGCTTATTTTAGCTGTGTTTTGTGTCCTACCACTCCAGATTGCTATCTGGACACATACTATAAATGTGGGACAGATAAAATAATTGTTCTAGTACTCACTGAACTTCCAATTAATAAAGGTAAGGAATTCCACAAAGAGAGAAGAATGTGCTAGCATGGGAACTTCTGTGCAGACATTGCTCTGTTAAAAATAACAACCAAATTCTATCAAAATGCATCATATAGTCTTAAAATCTGATGGAGACATTGGTGATTATTCTTTTTTTTTTTTTCTTGAATCCAATGAGTAACAAGGTTGGAACTTCACTCAGTTGCCATAACATATAAATGAATGACGCTAAAATACTCCCCCACTCTGAACAGGATGATGGTCCAGTGCTAGGTTAACTCCGCAGCTATTGTTGGAGCTCCTTTACAGCTGAGCAGACTGAGGCAACATGAAATAAATTGCTATTTTCAAGAATGCAATGCATTACAGTCCAGAAAATGAAACCATGATCTTGTAAATTTAGCAGAGGAGACTCAGACTCGAGTCTGTCATGAGTTGCTTGTAGAGTCATCAGAGTTTATAACCCAGTTTCAAGGGCATTCAAGTGTTCCATCACAACATTAACTTCCCAGCTATTGTTGAATGGACTTCCCAGTTATTGTGAGATGAAGTGTATTGCTCAAGAACACAATGCACGGACCTTTCTTGAAATTGAATCCATGATCTTACAATTCTGAGTACAACACCTTAACCACCAGGCTATGTTCCTTTATGTTGGTTTATATAGTCATAGATATATATATATATCTTTTTGTTTTTTTGAATGGTGAATCTTGATGCAGATAAAGCTATAAATAATAACATGGAAATATTGAATTAAAAAGCCCTTTAGATAGAAAAAGCCAAAAGGTGCCCTTGGGACTTGAACCAACATCTCTTGTAAACATGACAAGTATTCTACTTTTGGACCAAAGTAATCCTTTGAATTTCTCTAGCCATTTATAGAAACTTTATTCTTGCTAGTGAGAATTGTATGTCTTTGATCATCATCGTTTAACGTCCGTTCTCCATGCTAGCATGGGTTGGACGGTTCGACTGGGGATCTGGGAAGCCAGAAGGCTGCACCAGGATCCAGTCTGATCTGGCAGTGTTTCTACAGCTTGATGCCCTTCCTAATGCCAACCACTCCGTGAGTGTAGTGGGTGCTTTTTACGTGCCACCTGCACAGGTGCCAGGCGAGGCTGGCAACAGCCACGATTGGATTGGTGCATTTTACGTGCCACCGGCACGGAAGCCAGTCAAGGCAGCACTGGCATCGGCCACGATTCGGATGGTGCCTTTTACATGCCACCGGCACAGCAGCCAGTCGAGGCGACGCTGGCATCGTCCACGATTCGGATAGCACTTTTTCGGCCATGATTCGGATAAAGAAAACTTGAGAAATTCTGAGAACGTGAAGTAATTCATGTTTACAGGAGATGTGGTTTTGGGACCCACAGATAGCCTTTAACTTTTCCAATCCAAAGGGTTCTTAACCCAATATTTACATAGTATTCACAGAAATGGTAAATTGTTTACAGCACAAAAGAAATCAGTCTAAATTTGCTTAAATAATATTTGAGATGCCCTATCTTTACTAAATATAGAAGTAGATGTGTAATGTAAAATTAATTTTGAGGATCTGATCAAAGACTTTGCAATTAAAAAAAAGGAGAAAATTTTTCAAATATAAAATGGAAGTATACAAGAATAAATGTTATTTTGCATCTGACTGATGGTTTTGTTTCATTTTGAAAAAAATATAAATTTATTTTATGGTTTATTATTGTTTATATTTTGAATTACCATCCAGCCATAGAAACCATACCAAATCAGACTGGAGTCTGGTGCAGCCCTCCAGCTGCCCAGCCCTGGTCAAACCATCCAACTCATGCCAGCATGGACAATGGACATTAGATGATGATGACGATGATGAGGGGGGCATCAAAACCATGTAAGTGCTTAGGGCCTCTTTGGGTCTTAATCTGGCCTTACTAGACACAGACTTTTTAAAGAATGCAAAAATAAAATAAAACAAAAATAAAAAATTCATTGGATGATTAAAGAAAAAAAAAACATAATGATACTAACATTATAAGAAAGGTTGCTAACCCCCCCCAAAGTATATTCCCCAAACACTAAGAGCATACTATAAAACATCTATAAGCATTTGAAAGCAGAAACAGAAGTATTAAAAAATGAACTGAGATGATAGGCGGATGTATAGCATGCAATAAAATCATGAACATTCAGTCTGGTGGGAAAGAAAGTGGGAAGAAGTTAGGAAATTATTCAACAGAATTATTATTGGTCGAACGAACCAAGCTCAATAGAAGATGATGCATGAGTATTGGGACTGGAACTGGAAACGGTTATTTTGTTTTGGTTTCCATTTAATTGCAAGTTCATACACACACACACACACACACATGTATGTATGTATGTATATATATATATATATATATATATATATAATATATATATATATATATATATAATATATATATAATATATATATATATATATTATATATATATATATATATATATAAATAAATATATATATAAATATAAATATATATATAATATATACACACACACATACACCCACATATATACACAAATATCTACACTCATATTCACATATATTTATATCATCATTGTCATTGTTTAATGTCGGCTTTATATATATATACATATATATATGTATATATATATATATATATACATATATACACATAAGTATACAAATCATATACAAATCCAAGTGTGTATACATACACATACATACATATATATATATATATATACACACACACATATGTATACCTATGAATTATGTGTGTATATATATGTATTCACATATGCACTCACATACATACATACATATCTCTCCCTCTCTCTCTCTCTATATATATATATACATCCACACAAATTTATTTTAAGTGCTGTTTCTCTGATTTATTTATTTTTGGAAGGGTATCTTTCAAGTACATTTAATTGAAGCCATGCATTTTTTTTTTATCAGAGCTAAGTATAACTTGACTGAACCAGGTTTATATTGACTAAAGCAAAGGACTTGCGAACACATGCACTTGCACACAGATGAATGTGCATACATAAATACACACATATGCATTTTATATATGTATATATATATATGTATATATAAATAAAATGTGTGTGTGTATTTATGCATGCACATTATATATATATATATATATATATATATATATATGAAATAAAATACAAAATAGGACAAGAATGCAATATATATACACACACACACACATATATTCTCCATAGATTATGCATACTTCTAATGAAGAGAATCACAACTGCATGAAGATTTAGTTCTTCCCTGCCATACACCTTGCTCTGAATAACCTTCAGTACTGATTTGAATAACCTCCCATCTGCTCTGAATAACCTTTAATAACTGCTTCCCTCGATGTTCAGCAGAGAAACTAATATACTTAAAAAAAAATTTTTTAAACATGAAAGTGGGACCAGCCGTAACTCATCTTTATCTTTTTTCTAATATTTAAATAGATGTAAGATAACTAATTATCTCAATTGCAATGTATTCAATGTGTAGCAGTTACGGAAGGTTTGGAACTACTCCTTTAGGCATAGACATGTTAGGCTGTATGAAGTACAAGTGTGGTAGAGGCGATACATGTAAAACGTCTAAGCATCAAATCACATACATATATACACGTCTGTTTGAGTAAACATTACACACACACACCTGTACACAACTTTATATATATGTGTGTGTGTATGAGTATATATATATATATCTACACACACACATATATATATATATATACACAGAAGGCGGTGAGCTGGCAGAAATGTCAGCACGCCGGGCGAAATGCGTAGCCGTATTTCATCTGCCGTTACATTCTGAGTTGAAATTCTGCCGAGGTCGACTTTGCCTTTCATCCTTTCGGGGTCGATAAATAAAGTACCAGTTACGCACTGGGGTTGATGTAATCGAATTAATCCCTTTGTCTGTCCTTGTTTGTCCCCTCTATGTTTAGCCCCTTGTGGGCAGTAAAGAAATATATATATATACACACACATATATATATATATATATATCTATATATCTATCTACCTACCTATCTATCTATCTATCAATATATATATATATATATATATATAATGCTTGTTTGTATGTTGAGTTATAATGAAAACAATTTGACATTAAACTGGAGAATTGGTCAATAGATTCTACAGATTACATATTTATCATTCTTTTACAAGAATAGAGTTGAAGGCAAAGCTGGCTGCAACTTCGAAGTCACTGTCAACAGTGTGTGCATGTATTAATGACAGCTTGACTCAGCTCCATGCAACTACAATTTCATAGGCCCATAGAACAAGCCTATCTCATCGGGCATCTAGAGACAACCTGATGAAATAGGTTCATTCTATAAGCCTATGAGGCTGTTATTAAATAACATACATGACTCTTACCAAAATAAACTGAGAGCCTCTTTCTTTTATTTGTCCACTCACTTGTGTGTGTGTGTGTGATAAATTGCAAAGTTTATATTATTAGTCCATGCATACATTTCACTATGGTTGTTTGGAACCCTGCACTGGATGTTCCAAGTGCATTTGGAAGCTTAGCCAGAATGGCTCATCAGGGAACATTTTATTGCATTAAGCTACAGAGAACTGATGTCAAGAGTTGGGTTGATGGTAAGGTATTTTATATGTATTTTGATAAGGAAATAGAAGGAAAGTAACTGGCAGGGAAAGAAAAAAGGTGGACTAAGAAACAACAGAGAGAGAGAGTGAAAGAGAGGCAGACAAGACAGAGAATAAAGTGAGAAATGCCTCCCCATCTCCACAACTCTTACCATTAGTTCTCTGTGAATGAATGCCATGAAGTGTTTCCTTGATAATCTGTCCTGGTGAAGAATACAAATGTACTCGGAGCATCCAAAGCAGGCTTCTAAGCAACTACAAGGGTGAAACATCATCATCATCGTTTAATGTCTGTTTTCCGTGCTAGCATGGGTTGGATGGTTTGAATGGGGTCTGGGAAGCCAGGAGGCTGCACCAGGCTTCAGTCTGATCTGGGAGTGTTTCTACAGCTGGATGCCCTTCCTAATGCCAACCACTCTGTGAGTGTAGTGGGTGCTTTTTACGTGCCAGGGGAAGCTGGCAGTGGCCACGATCGGTTGGTGCTTTTTACGTGCCACCGGCACAGAAGCCAGTCAAGGCGGCACTGGCATCGGCCACATTCGGATGGTGCTTTTTACGTGCCACCGGCACAGAAGCCAGTCAAGGTGGCCCTGGCATCGGCCACATTCAGATGGTGCTTTTTACGTGCCACCGGCACAGGTATCACAACTACAATTTCCATTTGATGTTGATGTACTTGACTCAATAGGTCTCCTCAAGCACAGCAGGTCATGTGCCACCAGCACAGAAGCCAGTCAAGGCAGCACTGGCATCAGCCATGTTTGGACATACTTAAGAATTAATAATATAAACATGCATTTATTGTAGTTTCACCATTTACCTGGAACTTCATAATTAGTAATACTGCTAAGTAAAGTAGTTGCTTAATTACTTATACCAGAAGCAGGCTGGAACATGGTAAACTATGGGAAGCTCCAAACTTAACACTAACGGTCATACATCTATTTGTACACACAAGATTTACTATATTCTTTGATGTGTTTCAGTCATTTGACTACAGTCATGCTGGAGCACCACCTTTAGTCGAGCAAATCGACACCAGGGCTTATTCTTTGTAAGCCTAGTACTTATTCTATCAGTCTCTTTTGCTGAACTGCTAAGTTACAGGTATGTAAATACACCAGCATTGGTTGTCAAGCGATGTTGGTGGGAGACAAACATACATACATATTTATATATATATGACAGGCAACATACACACACACGCACACACACACATATATATGTATATATATACATACATACAACGGGCTTCTTCCAGTTTCTGCCTACCAAATCCACTCACAAGGCTTTGGTCAGCCCAAGGCTATAGTAGAAGACAGATGCCCAAGGTTCCATGCAGTGAGACTGAACCCGGAACCATGTGGTTGGTAAGAAAGTGGCTTACCACAAGCCACTCATAATTTCCAGGATGCAATGGAATCAAGTTATTCAAATAATAAAGGCATTTTGCTTTAGCAAAATTGAAAAAAAGGTGGTTGCCATAATTTTGAGACACCTGTGTATATACATATATAAGTAAATATGTGAATGTGTATATATATATATATAATATATATATATATATATACTGGAGTAAGCACGTAAATGTGAAACAAGGTGGTATAAAAGAGTACTCAAATACAAGAGGTAGAGTAATATGCTTTATTTAAAAGCAGTAGAAATATCACAAAGACTGTTACATAGAGTTTCACGTTCCCATTTGTCAGACTGATGAATGGGAATGTGAAACTCTGAGTAACAGTTTTGAGATATTTCTACTGCTTTTAAATAAAGCATATTACTTTACCTCTTGTATTTGAGTACTCTTTTATACCACCTTGTTTCACACTTATATGCTTACTCCAGTATATATATATATATATATATATATATATATCATACAAAGAGAGAATGAAAGATAGAGTGTGAAAGAGAGGCATATAATAACGCAGAGAAGACATAAATGAAAATGTAATAAATAATGTCATAAATAATTTGTTGTACAATTACAATCAAGGTGTTGCCAATAATGCATTAGATACCTTTATCTTGCTGAGATTCAGAATAGTAAAAAAAAATTGTGTCGCAGCAAAAAATATGGTTATTCTTGAAAAGAAAATGCTGTAGAAAGAAAATGCTGTTTATGAAAGTTTTCTTTGTAATGAAAGAAATATACAAAATTCTGGGATTCTTTTAGCTTCCAACATAAAAAAGATAGAGAGAGAGAAAAGGAAAGAAATGGATCTAGAAGAACTATAAAGAATGGTTTTGAAAACTTCAAGGGTAAGGAACAGGGTACCCTGAAGGAAATATAAAGGAGTTCTTTTGATAATTAATAAAGAATGACATGAAAGGGTGATGGTTCTGAAGTTAGGGAAAAGCAAATATTTCTTTGGTTTTAGACTGTAAAATATTATATAAGAAAATATCTAAATGTTGATGAATATATTACATTTTAGTGAAGACAAGAATTTTACTTTGGAATATTGTAGAAATACCTGAGCTAAAAATTGAGAAGAAAATGTTCCAAGAATGTTGACAAGAAATTAAATATACATACATACACACGCACACATATATATATATATATACACACACACACACACACACACATACACACACACACACACACACACACACGCATGCACACACGGACACACACACACACACACGCACGCATGCACACACGGACACACGTTTTGCTGCCATAGTATAAGTCAGAAGAATGGCTGTTTAATTCTGATTTTAAAACTAATAAAAATAATTCAAAAAATAGAAGATTAATACTGATTTCAAATTTTGGTACAAGGTTAGCAAATTTTATGGGAGGAAGTAAGATGGTTGCATCAACCTGAGTGCTCAGTAGGTACTTGTTTTATCAACTCTGAATGGAAGAAAAATGAAACCAGCCTTGGCAGAATTTGAACTCAGAGCATAGAGATCTAAAAGAAATGCTGCTAAGTTGTTTGTTCAACACACTGATGATTTTGTCAGATCACTACTATTGAAAGAAGATCAATAATACAACTAATTAGGAATAACACAATTAATTAGAAAGTTAGATGAGCCTCAGTTGAAGTTTTTGCAAGAACAAGGTACCACTGATGCCCATTTCTTGGTAGAAAACTACAAGAGGAGTTCTTAGTAAAGCCAAACTACTACACCTGGCAGTTGTTAGCTTGGAATAGGCTTTGATAGGGTACCATGTTCTGTAAGCTGATGGTTTCTCAGTGTATTAGAAAAAGATGTATAACTTTTGAGAGACCTAGAAGCCATGTGTAGAGATACTGTCAGAGATTTAGTGTCTAAGAAAGCGTCTATTGAGATTCAGTTCTCAGTTCTTATTTGTTTATCAATTATTAAAGCAATAGCAAAGAAATTTAAGACCAACTGTCTACTGAAAATTCTTTGCACCAATTGCCAAGGTCTCATAGCTGAGTGTTTCAAAGAACTGGAGGACTTTGAAATATGGAAGCAAACCTAAAAATCAAGTAGTCTCAAAGCAACCATCATCATCATTGTTCGACCGTGGTCGAGACAATGGAATTTACAATGCTACGCCAGACTTCACGGTCCATCATGGCATTACGGAGGTCCTGTTGCTGGATGCCTGTATCCCTGGAGATTACATCAGGGTAGGAGAGTGTGCGCCCTCTGGTATTGCGAGTAGATGGCTTCCAGAGGAGAAGAGCAGAAATTACCCCTTTTTCAGCTCTACAACAATGTCCAGCAAACTGGACTCTCCTACCTTTCACAAGAGATGACACAGGTGGTAGTTTCCCATATATTTGCATTTTGGTTGGATGGCGCTTCCACGAGTGAAGACAAGAGTTTTAGTAAGCTAAATGATGGCATTGAGGCACCATCACTGCTTCTACAAAATGATGGATAAAGAGAAAAATCAAGGAGTTTCCCCAAAATTGTTTTCCTGTATTTAGTTATGTCCCTGAGTGAAATTCATTCAAATCAGTTGAGGTAGATTTTACTTTCTTTCCTCATGGTCCATTACACAAACACTGGTGATACTAACAATATAGAGGGGTTGACCCAGTTAACTCTGCTCCTTTTCAAACCATGTGAGCCTATGTCAAAGTTAGAATTTAATATTACTCTTTACTCTTTTACTCTTTTACTTGTTTCAGTCATTTGACTGCGGCCATGCTGGAGCACCGCCTTTAGTCGAGCAAATCGACCCCGGGACTTATTCTTTGTAAGCCCAGTACTTATTCTATCGGTCTCTTTTGCCGAACGGCTAGAGACGGGGATGTAAACACCAGCATCGGTTGTCAAGCAATGCTTAGGGGGACAAACAGACACAAACAAACACACACACCACACACACACACACACACATATATATATATAACATACGACAGGATTCTTTCAGTTTCCGTCTACCAAATCCACTCACAAGGCATTGGGCGGCCCGGGGCTATAGCAGAAGACACTTGCCCAAGATGCCACGCAGTGGGACTGAACCCAGAACCATGTGGTTGGTTAGCAAGCTACTTAGCAAACAGCCACTCCTGCTTTCTAAATTTGACACAAGGCCAGCAATTACAGGCAAGGGAATAAGTCAAGTGCATTGACCTCAAAGGGATGAAAGGCAAAGTCAAACCTTAAGACATTTGAACTCAGAACATAAAAAGTAGGAAGAAACGCCACAAATAATTTTGTTCTCATTCAAGTTAGAATTTGATACCAATAACAACATCATCCAAAACAAGGAAGATTGGTGGAGAGTTTAATAATAAAACAGGAAACATCACGAATGTTGCTAAATAGTTTGTTTCAGCTGAATCAGTGGTTTCTGAATATTGGGGACGGGTGGCATCAGTAAAAGCTTGAAAAGAATGGAAGAAAGAAGGAGCAAGGGACAATATCAGGGAGTTAGAAAATCAGCTGGGTTTTGTGTATATCTAGCAAAGAGAGAAGAGGTAAATCAAGGTCTTGTCGATATTCTTATTTCTTTATTGCCCACAAGGGGCTAAACACAGAGGGGGACAAACAAGGACAGACAAAGGGATTACGTCGATTATATCGACCCCCAGTGCGTAACTGGTACTTATTTAATCGACCCCGAAAGGATGAAAGGCAAAGTTGACCTTGGCAGAATTTGAACTCAGAAAGTAGCGGCAGATGAAATACTGCTAAGAATTTCGCCCGGCGTGCTCACGCTACTGCCAACTCGCCGCCTTGTCAATATTCTATGATATGAGACTCATTGATGTGAAGTGTTCCAGATTGTGAAGCAGTAGAGCATCAGTATGAATGAAGGCATCATTGGTGGAAAGTATTATCTCTCTATATATAAACGGCAGTTTGTCTGTCTGTGTGTCTGTCAGGTTGTACCCTCACCCTGACCACGGCTTTCAACCGATTCTGATGAAACTTGACACACACATAGCCCAATGTCATAATTCAAAACTAACGCAGCTAAAATTTTGAAAATTTTCCCCAGTTCTGAAAAAAATCAATAAATTCGACATGGGGTCGAGAATCTAAGCTTTTTATAGGCAACACATTTTCTGTCTAGGGGACACAACTCGACCTTTTTATTGCCCAAAGGGACAGCTAGGAACATTGTATACACAGAAGTATTCGAGTGAAGAGAAGACATTGCAACCTACACGTGCGCCTTCGTTCCCTAGAGGGAAAGGACTAGATTGGGATTAGTCGTTGCCTACTAGGGGCTCTTACATACCCGGGCAACGCCGGGCTATGCTGCTAGTATGTAATAACAGAGACACATTGCACTCCCTGATGATGTTCTCTTGCCAATGTAGCTCACTTTTCTTGGCTGCACAGTTAGTTGATAAAATGATTTGTTATCAACAGCAATCTCAAAACCAAATCAACTGGAAATTGTAGTTGTGAGCCTTGTGCCTGTAGCATGTAAAAGGCACCGAACATGGTCGATGCCAGCTTCTCTGCTGGTGGCACGTAAAAAGCACCCACTGCACTCTCGGAATGGTTGGTGTTAGGAAGGGCATCAAGCTGTAGAAACACTGCCAGATCAGATTGGGGCCTGGTGCAGCCTCCTGGCTTCCCAGACCCCAGTCGAACTGTCCAACCCATGCCAGCATGGAAAATGGATGTATGATGATGATTATGTTAAATGTCACTTCTGATTGTTTTCAATTTGAATGCATAAGCTAGATGGAATTCTTGTAAAAATTGCATGTCTTCAACTTTAACACGAAGTTCATCCATTTCTACGAATCAGAGACATGGAGAAGAAACTAAAAAGACACTGCAGAAGATAGTGACTTTCACCAATAATCATTTGAAGCATATTCTTCACATTAGATGTGTTGGACAAGATAAGAGACGAAGAGCTATGGCAGAAATGGGTGGTTGGTGCTAAGGGAAGAACAAATCCGAAAGTGTAAGTGGGGGATGGGCAGGCCACATTTTAAAGAAACCAGCACCTGGTATTTACCCGTCAGACCCTGACATGGAACCCACGAGGGGTGGGAGTGGTTGCGAAAGAGAGGATACTCCTGCAAAAGTATCTGGGGGGAGGATGCTGAGTGAGAGCTGAAGAAACAGGGATCTAAGTGGAGAGGAGCAGAAAAGATAGCCAAGAGATGAGAAGAGTGAAGCAAAGTCATGGATGACTTATAAGCAGTGTTCAGTGCGATGAGTCTTTTGCCAAACGTTAATGGTGCAGTTATTGCTTTCCTTT
>NC_043012.1:22723950-22731450 GCF_006345805.1 Octopus sinensis
CACACATATGTATAGTTGGAATTTACAAAAAAACAAAAGACAAAGACAGGTGTGTAAAGAACAAACAGGTGTATTAGTTTAACGCTCGGAAGGTAAAAAAGTCTGTTAAATTTCAAGCCTACGCTCTTCAACAGAAAAGAACATGAGAAAATAAACAGAGAGAGAATAAAAAAAGTAGCAAGTGGTTAATCATGGCAATGGCCGGACAGAGGTGGTCAGACAGGGGAGCTAGGAAGAAGGGGAGATAATAAAGTAGTGGTGATCCCAATACGAAGGTGCATGTGCGTGTGTATGTGAGAGCATGTGTGTGCATGTGGATAGGGGCTGGTGACCTTGACGTGTGGGCATGTATATATACCTTGACATGTATATATATATATACATATATATATATATGTGTGTGTGGTCTGATCAATAAATATCCGGATTGTTGCCATAGCAGATTGAAGCTGCTTGGTACAGATTGACCTTGAATTCTGCCATGCATGTGCACTAAGTTTTAACATCCTGACTTCACTTCCGCTGTTTACAGCAGTGCTTGGAAGGAAGGTGTGTAGAGTGTGATTGTCGCATTGACCATGACAGAGAAAGTTGAGCAGAGAATCATTATCAAAATTTGCCAAAAGCTTGGTGATACCAGCTCAGAGGCCTACACAAAGTTTTCAAAAAGTTTTCATTGTTCTTGACACAATCAAGGAGATCTGAAACCGGAGTCTTTTTTGGCATAAACTTGGCAGACACGCATCTCATGCTCAAATATCCAGAGATAATGGACTGAACTGAACCGTAACTTATTTGCACATTCTCTGGTAACTCATGGATGGAGATTTGATGATATACTCTCACAGCTGCATGCACATCTGCAACCTTTTTCTCAGTTCTGCTGGTTGCGGGTTTCCCAGAACGTTTCTCAGTATCAACATTTTTCAGCCATCTTGGAAATATCTGAACCACTCAAACACTTGTGTGCAGCCCATACCCTCCTCTCCATACACTTTTTGCAACTTTGCATGGGCCTCTGAGCTGGTATTGCCATGACAACTTTGCCATGATGAATGTGATGTGATGATCACATGCTACACACCTTCCTTCCAAGCACTGCCGTAAACAGTGGAAGGAGCTAGAACATTAAAACTTAGTGCAGATGCACAACAGAGTTCAAGGTGAATCTGTGTCAAGCAGCTTCACTCTGCATGCTTTAGTTTTGTTACTATGGTAACAGTCTGGATACTTATTAATCAGACCTCATATACACCCACACACATATATAACTACATGCATGTGTGTGTATACATATATATATATGTACACACACACACATATATATTTATAAATACATGTATAAGTACCATATTTTAACATGTATAAGGAACCCCCTAATTTTGGGGGCTTAAAATTTGGAAAAGACGGTTTTGTAAGGGATTATAAAACTATCCATGTATAAGAAACTCTAATATTTTTTTAACCTAATTTTTGACAAAAACATGTTCCTTATACACGTGAAAATATGGAATATATATGCATACATGTGATTCATATAGATACATATGCATACACACATATAGATACATATGCATATACACACACACATATATATATATATATATATATATATATGTACACACATACACACACATATCTATATATACACACGCACACACAGAATAACAGTTTTCCTTCAAACCACCATTGTCCACATTGTGATTTCTTAGCTAGATCACATGTTGGTTTAACAAGTCATGCTCATATCCAGATTGCATTTGGTAGTCTGAGGACACGCATGAGGAGTCACCAGGTGGAGTGAATGAATTGTAAGCATTGGTGAATGGTAGTCATAGTAATGGGAATATGTTGCTGATTGTCATATGCAGTCTTCAATGGGAGGGTCTGTTGTATACACACACACACACAAGCACACGATAGGTTCTTTCACTTTCCATTTACCAAATCCATTTACAAGACTTTGGTCAACCCAGGCGGCACATAGTAGAAGATACTTCTCCAAGGTGCCATTCAGGGGGAAGAACTTGAATCTGTGTGGTTATGAAGCAAGCTTCATACAGCCACTCTTGTACCTACAGATATATATATGTATGTATATATTTGTATGTATGTGTATATATATTTGCATGTATATTACATATGTGTAAGTGTGCGTATGTATGTGTATGTATATTACATATGTGTAAGTGTGTGCATGTATGTGTATGTATATTACATATGTGTAATTGTGTGTATATATGTGTATGTATATTACATATGTGTAAGTGTGTGTATGTATGTGTATGTACACACACGTGATGGGCTTCATTCAGTTTCCATCTCTCAGTCTATCATATTTATTCACAAAGCATTGATTAGCCTTGGGCTATAGTAGTAGAGAATTGCTTAAGGAACCTGAAGACATGGTTGCAAAGCAAACTTCTTGACCAAACAGCCATTTCTGAGCACACACTCATGCACGCACACACACACACACACATATATATATATATATACACACACACACACATGCCTGTGTATATACTCGCACAAACCTCTTCCAAGTACCACAAAGAAACAAAAAATCGAAAACAACATGGCGACCATGTTGATAGTGGTTCAGTTGGCATTGGAAGAAAACATTTACAAACCTGACAAATTTACCTTTTCTGCTAAATTAATTCTAGTTTATATATTCTTGTGACAATTAAGTAATAGATCGGTAGGGATATCAAGGAAATAAACAGATGTAAACATATAATGAAATAAATAAAAAAAAAACAAACAAAAAAACAAAGCAAGTGTAAATATCATGAATCAAAGGATATTTATCAACAATCAATGGTTTCACTATTAGCTATGGAGGGACAGTTATCATGTGAGAAAGACAAATAACAAAACCCAATTAAGATTTTGAGATAAAATAACAAAAATGTCCAGAAACTGCCAATTGAGAATACTTGAATACGAGCTAATAACCCTCAACACAAGAGTTAAAAGCTAAAAATGAGAAAACTCCGGCATCAGACGGACGGGAAGAAAGGAAAATAATCGATCATAAATTTGGACATAATCACAAAGCCTCCTACAGAGACGTGATATGACAGTCAATTGATGTTTGTAGAGAGAGAGGGAGAGGGAGAAGGACAGAGAGAGAGAGAGAGAGAGAGAGAGAGAGAGAGTGAGAGGTGCCTTCTTATTGGTGTGGGGAGGAGGAAAGATGTAGGTGGTGATGTTGTTTCATAGCAAAAAAAAAAAAAGAAACAAAAGAAACAAAAAACAAGAGTGAGACTGTATGTTAAATGAGGTACAATACTACACCACAAAATCAGAGAAAAAAAAAAATGAGAATCTTACAATGCTAATTGTCATACACATACAAAATAATAATGATAATAATGATGATAATAATAATAATAATAATGATGATAATAATAATAATAATGATGATGACAACAACAACAGCTCCAACGAACTCAAGGTGCACAATTATAACACAAACCCTTTTTCACTGAACTACATTCTTCCCTCAAAACATAGCAGTTATCAACCATCCTTGTCATAATGCCCATTTGAAATCAAAACTTGCTTGTCCCTTGAGGTCCCACGGTGAGACTTGGCCTCAGCTTATGCAAACATAAAGCAAAATCCAAACGTCATAATAATAATGATGATGATGATGATGATGACGATGATAATAATAATAATAATATCTTCAGGAGGAGTTACCTCAATCCTTTCTATATTAACCAAAATGAAGCAGATTGACAAATTTATTTTTTGAACCAGTTGAAGACACACACGATGTTGAAATATCATTCACTAGATAACAATGGCATTCTTCCTTTAATTTTGACTAATGGCCCTCGTGTCGGTGACATGTAAAAGCACCCACTACACTCTTGGAGTGGTTGGCGTTAGGAAGGACATCTAGCTGTAGAAACTCTGCCAGATCAGATCGGAGCAAGGTGCAGCCATCTGGTTCGCCAGTCCTTAGTCAAATCGTCCAACCCATGCTAGCAGACATTGAATGATGAATAATAATAATAATAATAATAATAATAATAATAATAATAATAATAATAGTGATCGTAGGAGCACTTGGAATGATCAAGAAGGGAACCGAAAATTATATGAGAATGATCCCTGGCTTACCATCTCTGAAAGAAGTGCAAAAGATTGTCTTAACTGGTACATCACACGTATTGAGAAGAGCATTGTCGCTGTGAGAGCTGTTACTGCCCATGTATTTTAATTTAACCTTAAAAAAAAGAAAAATGAACGAACTATTGAGTTTGGTTTAATGGCCTACCAATGTATACTATGAGTTTCTTTGCCCTAGGAGTCGGGAAGACACTCGGCAAGAAATGGAAGCAAATTTGAAAGAAGAAAAAAAAAAAATAATAATAATAATAATAATATAATCATAATAACGATAATATTAATAATAATATAAGAAGAAAAACTGAACCGCTGTGATAATTTGAAGTAGGAAATATGGAGGTCATGGGCAATGAAGAGAGGGGTGGGGTGATACCAATAGTGATTGGCATGCTTGGAAGTATCTGCACTCAATGTGGTTCAAAAGGGTTGGTAGAAATGTAAACATAGAACACCTTACGAAAACCAACATTGCTTGGAATTGCAAGAGTTTTCTGCATGGTTCTTGAAGCATGGTCTGGTCAGTAAACAGATGTCACCTCAGTCAGCTGGCTTTGGACAACTGACACTTTCGATCAAGACCAGCAAAAATAAGCTGAAAGTTTTAATCAACTAACGAAAGAAGCAAACGAATAGGTAAACTCAACTAGCAGAATGCAAAAGATCATACTTTTAGTACTTTTCATGTTTTACATAAATTCCTCTCCCTATCAATGCAGTTTTATTCATTCAGTCTTACTGTAAATTATGTAAAAATTATTAATATTATTGTTATATATGTCATTCATCCTTTTGGGGTTGACAAAATAAGTACCAGTTGATTACAGGGGTCAATATAATCAACTCACTCCTTGCCCTGAAATTGCTGTCTTGCACCAAAATTTGAAATCATTATTAATGTAAAAAGCACCATTTGATCGTGGCCATTGCCAGCCTCGTCTGGCATCCGTGCCAGTGGCATGTAAAAAGCACCATCCGATCGTGGCCGTTGCCAGCCTCAACTGGCACCTGTGCTGGTGGCACGTAAAAAGCACCCACTACACTCACGGAGTAGTTGGCGTTAGGAAGGGCATCCAGCTGTAGAAACACTGCCAGATCAGACTGGGCCTGGTGCAGCTTTCTGGCTTCCCAGACCCCAGTTGAACCGTCCAACCCATGCTAGGATAGAAAGCGGACGTTAAACGATGATTATTATTATTACTACTATTATTATTGAGTGAGAGCAGTGTATGCCATCAAAGTGACATTGGGGTAAAATATACGAAGCCCAGTATACCCATCATGATACCCGTCTGATAAGGGTACACCAGGTACATGCATCACAACCATATGTGTGCGACATGGTGATCTCATATCAAGATAAACAGCGCATGACCTTGCAGGCGGAGCCCAGTTACAATTTTCTTCAGGTTGAGTAGCCCATCCCACTCAAAATGTCTTTGAATAAGGGTTGTCTAAGGATGTTGGATGAAATACCCATGTTTCCAGAAATGAATTATCCAAACCCCAAAGAATTCCTCTCAACACATGGCTATGAGGCTCCACACTACTTCTGCTCATGATCAGAGATGCACATATTGTCAGCCACTAAGGGACATGCTCAACTGATTAAGGTCTACCATTATCATCATCATATACGAAGGCAGTGAGCTGGCAGAATTATTAGCAGGGTGGGTGAAATGCTTAGCAGCATGTTGCCTGTTTCTATGTTCTGAGTTCAAATTCCACTGAGTCAACTTTACCTTCGATCCTTTCAGAGTTGATAAAATAAGGACCAGTTAAACACTGGGGTCAACCAACATACCCACTACCCTGAAATTGCTGGCTTTGTACCAAAATTTGAAACTATTATTATAATTATAAGTCACAGATATCAACTTGTTTTTCAATTACCTGATATCTCACCTGTCTGCATCTTTGGATGCAAAAATCTATTGTCCCTTGATATCTCTGGTAGAGACTTAGGTGCATGTTGTATATATTAAAACAAAGGCAAAAACATAATGATGACGATGATAATGGTGACGATAGGAAAGAAAAAAAAATCTAACAATAAATACTCACTGTATACTTAAAAAAAAATCAATTCTAAGACAATAATGTGAAAGGCTTATTCCAGTGGGGTAACAGGTAAGTATTTTCTTAAGAGTTCTCAAGGTAAAACTGAAGAAATGGAGTGGAAGGGCATTGGTGTGTGTGTGTGTTTATACAGTAATACAATATTCATATTAGCTTGAATTAAGAGATGTCAATAAAATGAAACTGTTACTCAGCTGAAGTAACTAACAGATCCCTACCAGACTATCCTTAGGGCATATACAGTAAAGTCCTAATTGAGAAAGGAAACAAACTATGCTGGATTATAGATATAGCATGCCCAGCTGACAACAAGGTATGTGATAGGGAAGAAAGAAAAGTCGAGAGATATGACAGGTTAGTTTGGGAAGTTAAGCAGTTGTGGTCGATAATAAAGGTAGCAATAGTACCAGTAATTGTTGGAGCCCTGGAACAGTGAGCAAAAATCTCAAGAAGTACGTGGAACAAATAGGGGCTGCAATAAGGGTGGAGCACTTGCAGAAAACAGCACTGCTTGGAACTGCTTGAACACTCTGGAAGGTGCTCCAAAAATGAGGTGATACCTTAGTTCCCTGGTAGTGAACAGCTGACACTGTCGTACACCTCCAGGTTAGAAGCTGTGCAAAGGCAATAATAATAATAATAATAATAATAATAATAATAATAATAATGATAGAAACTTCAAAGTAAAATAACCTCAGAGTTTTTATTATAAAAATTAACAAAAACTATTCTTCCAGTAAATTATAAAATTCTTCAGGGTATGACTAAATGGAAATTAAATACAACCACTTAAAAAATTTAGCATTGATCATAATTTATGAATGAATATATCAAACTAGAGGATTTGTTGTCTGTTCAGTCATTTCTTTTACCATTTAACTTCATTGACTCCTGTGTCTCACTAACATACTTATTTCATTCACTGATATATAACATGTTGCCTCATAACGGTTGTTACACTGGTCAGACATCTACAATCTTTTTAAGCCATCTAACTATGCATTTGCAAAGATAAGATGACATATGTATTATATTTCCAGAATTTTCATGAATCCAAATTAAAACAGAGATACATTTAAATATAAGGGCAGATATAAACGGTCTCTAAATATCAACAGAGATAATTGAATCCATTGTTTTAAGCACACAGAAACCAACATTTTTGCTTAATTAATTAATACAAGTAAAAATTTAGATATTCCTTTTTTTTTATCACTCTTATGTCATGTCACTTTCCACACTCCTGTACAGTGGTTATTAACCAGGGCAGTGGTACCC
>NC_043012.1:22736450-22738950 GCF_006345805.1 Octopus sinensis
CTTTGACACGCATTTAAAGACACACAGGACAGCAAAATAGATGCAACATGCTCTGGCAAGCAGACTAGGCATCTCACACAACCAACCACCTCGTATCAACACAGAGCCTAGACTGTGTCTTCCGGTCCAGATACAAACATGTCATATTTGCAGGGCAGGACCTTTGGGCTTTTCATAAAGTTTCACTTGGTGTCCACATCTGTGTTGTTTCATACACAACTGATCAAGGTTAAATATCAGGCTCTTTTATGCTTTTATTCGTTTCAGTCATTTTGACTGCAGCCATGCTGGAGCACCGCCTCTAGTCGAGCAATTTGACCCCAGGACTTATTCTTTGTAAGCATGGTACTTATTCTATCGGTCTCTTATGCCAAACCGTTAACTTACAGGGATGTAAACACACCAGCATTGGTTGTCAAGTGATGTTGGGACACACACACATTGTTTTATTTATATTCCTGAGCGCCATACTAATACAATTGTTTGTTTGTACTCCACCTGCCTTCGCCTTTTGTTTATTTTCATAAAGCTTCCCGTTATATGTATATATATATATATATATATATATATATATATATATATGATGGGCTTCTTTCAGTTTCTGTCTACCAAATCCACTCAAATGCTTCGGTTGGCCCAAGGCTATAGTAGAAGACACTTGCCAAAGGTGCCACGCAGTGGGTTTGAACCAGGAACCATGTGGTTGGTTAGCAAACTACTTACCACACATTAAGAATGAAATGTCCAATTTTGAACTGAAAGTTTATTTTGCTTTATCTCAACAAAAAAGCAGTGCAGTTAATCAAAGTATGCACCTAAATTTATCAACATAATTTTGCCATTTTATCGGTAGTTTATTTATGCTGGCAGCGAAGAATTCTGGAGAGCAAAAGGTGATGAAATCACGAAAGGCTGTTTTTGCATCTTCTTCAGATTTGAAGTTTTTTCCTTGCAAAAGGTTGTCTAATGCTTGGAAAATGTGAAAGTCAGTTGGTGCAAGGTCTAGTGAACATGGTGGATGACAGAGCACTTCCAAGTTCAGTTCATGTAACTTGAGTAGCATTCTTTGTGCAACATGTGGTCAAGCATTGTCTTGCAAGAGAATTGGCCTGTCTCTATTGACCAATCTCAGTTGTTTAATTGCAAGTTCACTCAAAATTTCATCCAGTTGGTTGATGTATACATCCACTGTAATTGACTTACCAGGTCTCATGAAGCTGTAGTGGATGATACCAGCACTGGACCACCAAACAGACAGAATTAGCTTTTTTTGGTGAATATTATTTTTGGATTATGTTTTTCAGCACTTTGGCTCTATCCACCCACCATGCAGAATGCTTGTTATTGTTGAAAAGAATTCATCACTCATAACAATATGGTTTGCGTTTATGCCATGACAGCAAAGAACAGCAAATTTCCGGATGACATGTCATTTGATGCTTGTTCAGTTTCTGTGGTACTTGTTGAACTTCTTTACCTTGCTGATTTGTTTCAGATGGTCCAACACAGTTGGAATTGAAACATGAGACCTTGCTGCTAATGCACGCGTAGTTTGAGATATATTCGCTTCCACTACAGTTTCCAGCTCTTCATTATCCACCTTGGTCTCAGGTCTACCATGGGGTTGATTTTCAAGAGTAAAGTCACCAGACTGGAACTTCTCAAACCATCGATGTACAGCGCACTCATTCGCCACATCTTCACCAAACACCTCACTGATGTTTCAAGCTGTCTTGGATGCATTGGCTCCATGATGGAATACATATTCATAAACAACACAGTAGGGCCATCTAAGGAGAATCGATGCACTGGGCCCTACAATGCTTACCTGTAAACTGAAAGCCATTGTATACATAAATTAGAACTGGGTCCCTATGCCTGTGAGGCCCCTGGACAACTGACCAATGTACTATTGCTTTAAATGACACTGCTAGAATCACTGGTTAGCTACAGGCTCCAGGATGGGAGAGACAAAATATAGGTAATGGAGAGGAAAAGAGATCAATGAGGGGATTGTACCTGAATTAAGCAATATCAATGTTGCATAATTTAAAATCGTTTTATTAATAATATCTTGCACTTTCTAGTTTAGAACAAGGGCCATTTATTCCTATGTTATACCTATCAATACCAAGTAATGTGTTATATATATGAGTATACAATGGTAAGTCATATATTACTATACTGTATATGTCAGAATGTAATATGAGTAATTAATTTCTATGTTGTATGTATCAGTATGCAATGTCAGTGAGGTAATAATGCTAAATCATAGATATTGACTGTAAAACTGGCGGTGGCGATGGTAGTGGTGGAGGTGGTGGGTTATTTATTTGCATGCTGTATCTCTCAATATGTAATATCGGTTATATATAGATTGGTATGTGGCATCTGACAAAATTTAAGAAGAATTATTTATTAGTATATTCAATATATCAGCATGTAACATATTTGATCATTCATATACACACACACACACACATATATATATATAGGGAGA
>NC_043012.1:22743950-22753950 GCF_006345805.1 Octopus sinensis
CCCATATCACAAATGAATGCCCTAGACTTGTCCCAAACGACTACAAGTTGTAGCGATAAGATCAGATATCGAAAGTGTTACATTGGAAACTGTGCGAAGAGTGGGGGGCTAGAGAGAGGCAAGACATGGTATGAGCACAAATTGCAGAGAGTGGCGGAGTCGGAGACTCGTAAAATCCTCTGGGATTTCCCAATCCAAACAGACCAGATGCTAGAGCATAACAAACCAGACCTAGTGGCGGTGGACAAGGTGCACCACATATGCTATATAGTTGACGTTGCATGTCCCTTTGACCCACAAATAGTCAAGAAGGAAGGTGAAAAGAGAGATAGATACAACCCTCTTAAGTATGAAATAGCACAGGTATGGAAAATGAAGATAGTGAAGATAATGCCAATTATTGTTGGGTTCTTGGGAACAGTATCAGAAGGCATCAAGGGGAATATAAAGGAAACTGGAACTGTTACAAAAGCTTTGCCGCCTTAGCATGGCCAGAATAATCAGGAAAGTATGAGATAGCTGAAAAGAATGGATAGCATGGTACTGTAGGCTGTAGATAGCAAGCACACTATGCATGTAAGACTCCAGGAGCTTCAACAAAACCTGAGATAAAGAGAAAATAATAATAATAATAATAAATAATAATAATAATAATAATAATAATAATAATAATAATAATAATGATAATCCCTGCAAGAAGTGCAAAAGATTGTCTTAACTGGTACATCACACATATTGAGAAGAGCATTGTCGATGTGAGAACTATTACTACCCATGTATTTTAATTTAACTTAAAAAAAAAATTCTTTTAAATGAACGAATTAGTGAGTTTAGTTTAATGGCCTACCAATGTATACTATGAGTTTCTTTGCCCTAGGAGTCAGGAAGACACTCGGCAAGAAATGGAAGCAAATTTGAAAGAAAAAAAGATAATAATAATAATAATAATAATAATAATAATAATAATAATAATAATCCTTTCAACTAAAGGCCTGAAATTTTGGGGGTGGGACTAATCAATCACATTGATCACAGTACATAACTGGTACTTAATTTACTGACCCCCACCCTCACCCCCACTCCAAATGGATGAAAAGCAGAGTTGACCTCAGCGGAATTTGAACTCAGAATGTAAAACTGGGAGAAAATGTCACAAAGCATTTTTTGTCTGACATGCCAATGATTCTATCAGACTTAAATGCTGCTGGAAATATTGATGATGATGATGATGATGATGATTGATGATGATGATGATGAATGAATGAATGAATGAATGAATGAATGAATAAATGAACAATAGAAAGGAAAAGCATACGGTACCGGCATTCAGCCAATCAGATTAGGAAGTTGCCTAAAAATATTAACTGCTTCTTTCATAATTTTATCAGCAGCAGTAAGATTTTTTTTGTTTGTTTTTGCTTTAGATGCAGTCAAATTACCCCCCCCCCATTGTAAACAACAGAACTAACGCTGCCATAGATAAAGGAATATTAAGTCATAGTTCAATATGCATTTAGATATGTATTATACTTTAACGAGAATACTGCTGACGGTGACTTCGAAGCTTCAGACAGTTAAACCATAATTGGACCTAAAGGCATTGCAGTTACTGCCAATAGTTTTGTTGCTAAAGAATAAGAGGTTTGTACTTTAACAAGTGTACTGAGCAATGTAAAATCGTTTTTATTACAACTTAAAAAGAAACCAATGTGGAAAAGAACCACTCTGCTTGTATGACAATGATTCTCAATTACAATCATTACAAGATGTCCAAAGAATGGCATTCTCTCTCTCTCACACACACACACAGACACCCTGGTGCAGCTCCCTCTAGTTTTCCAATAATGGTCAAACCATCCAACCTATGCCAGCAAGGAGAACGGATGATGATGATTACATGATATTGAGAGAATATACATATACTTTTTAATAATATATTATCATTATTAAGATAAGGAAATTAATATCTAAACACATCATTAAGATATACCCGTGTGAAAGAACTTATTGTATTAAAAATATATATAATTAAATAAATAAATATAAAAATATAATGTATAAAATAAATTTGATAGTTTAAAAGTTTTGAATTAATTATTTAAGCATCTTATGATCGTTTTGCAGAAGAGTTGTCCCTATAATGAAATCCTATATTGATAAGCATTTATAGACAACTCTTCTGCTCTTCAGAGATATAAAATATGAATATTGTATAATATATCGAATCATTAGTTTTTTAAAAAAATTTGAAGTAAAATTGTAAAATGGTGTTTGTTTGAAATGTAAAATAAAAATTTAAAATTACTACTTTTGATGAGTCTTTAAATCCATATATATTTCCTTGGTTATTCTACTGCAATAATCCATAATATTCATACTTATAATCCATCATATTATCTTGCATTCCCAGTATAGTTCATATAGTTAGTTATATATATTGAGAGAATGGCATACACAAACACATGCATATATACATGAATACATACACACACACACAAAATACAAACATGCTTCTTTCGGTTTCCACATACAAATCCATTCACAAGGCTTTCGTCAGCCTAGGGTTATAAGAAGACGTTTGCCCAAGGTGTTGCCCAGAAAGACTGAACCGAGGCCTCATGTTTGGATAGCAAGTCTGTCAATTACATAGCTTTGCCTGAACCTATCCACTGTGGCCATGCTGGAGTATGACCTTGAAGAATTTGTAGTACTTAGATTTTTTGTTAAAGCCATTACATATTCTGCCAGTCTCTTTTGCCAAACTGCTATGTTACAGGGACAGAAACATACCAACACCGGCTGTCAAGTAGTGGTGGGGGTCAAACATTGACATGAAGATACACACACATACATATGTGTATATGTGTGTGTGTGTGTGTGTGCGTATATGATGGGCTTTTTTCAGTTTCTGCTTAGCAAATTCGTTCACAAGGCTTTGGTCAGCCCAAGGCGATAGGAGAAGACACTTGCTCAGTGTGTCATGCAGTGGGACTGAACCTGCAATCATGTGGTTGACAAGAAAACTTCCTACCACACAGCTGTGAAAATTAATTGAACACATTGGCAGTCTGACACGAGTGCAGTTATATAAGAATTTCTATATACAACTCCGGTTGTTTCCCCACAAAAATGTATTTGAAATGAAAGGCGCAGGAGTGGCTGTGTGGTAAGTAGCTTGCTAACCAACCACATGGTTCCGGGTTCATTCCCACTGCATGGCATCTTGGGCAAGTGTCTTCTGCTATAGCCCCGGGCCGACCAATGCCTTGTGAGTGGATTTGGTAGACGGAAACTGAAAGAAGCCTGTCGTATATATGTATATATATATGTATTTCTTTACTGCCCACAAGGGGCTAAACATAGAGGGGACAAACAAGGACAGACGAAGGGATTGAGTCGATTATATCGCCCCCAGTGCGAAACTGGTACTTTATTTATCGACCCCGAAAGGATGAAAGGCAAAGTCGACCTCGGTGGAATTTGAACTCAGAACGTAACGACAGAAGAAATACTGCTAAGCATTTCGTCTGGTGCGCTAACGTGTCTGCCAGCTCGCAGCCTTGATTACCCTTGATATATATATATGTATGTGTGTGTGTTTGTGTGTCTGTGTTTGTCCCCCTAGCATTGCTTGACAACCGATGCTGGTGTGTGTACGTCCCCGTCACTTAGCGGTTCGGCAAAAGAGACCGATAGAATAAGTACTGGGCTTACAAAGAATAAGTCCCGGGGTCGATTTGCTCGACTAAAAGCGGTGCTCCAGCATGGCCTCAGTCAAATGACTGAAACAAGTAAAAGGAGTAAAGAGTAAAAGAGGGTAATCTCATTCCCAGTAGTAATGAGAAGAAGGAAAAAAAAAAAAAAATAATGGAAGAGATAGCGAGAGAGTTTGTTGCATACAAATAATATAGTGAAATCCAAGCTTTGATGAATAAACAAAGGAACTATTAGGAGCAATTAGTGAAAAGGAAAGAGAATAACAGCAAGGCAATTAAACATATGAAGCTAGACAAGACAAGGAAGGATCCCCTCTGCCGCTTTATGACCTGCTAAAAACAGCAGCCAAACTTGGACAATGGATAATGTGGTCATAGATGCCCAGCACCCCAGTAAAAAAAATGGAAATGGTGAAGACCTGGATGCTTCTGGTGATAGGTCTTCTCCATCAAGATAAGCCTGGGGCTTCAACAACAATGGTATGAGCACTGAAAATGTTACAGGTATTTTTGTTGAGATTCTGATAGCCCCTTGTTTGTTTGTTTGTTTGTTTCTTTATTTTAATGGTTTGCTTTGGAGGAAGGTGGTGTGTTTGTGGCCTTTGCAGCGATTACATACTTTCCCTATCTGCCCCTAAGATGCATTAATAACACCTACCTGTATACTATAAATGTATGAGCACCTGTTTGCTCTAATTGATGGATTCTGAGATAATTGATATATATATATATATATATATATAGTTAATCCAAACAAGAAAGCACAAAAAAAACAAAAAAACACAACAACGCGAGGACGTGGAACAAATAAAGTATTATTGGATGCTCAGGAAAGAAGGGAAGAAGGAGGGTTTAACGTTTTGAGCGGAGCTCTTCGTCGGAAACATAGGAGAAGGAAAGATCCTGAGAAGGGAAGACAGAGGAAAAAATCGCCAGCGGTACTCACGAGGTCACATATCGAAAGACCGGAAGTATATATATATATATTGTTTGTGTCACAAGATCAAGAATCTTTATAAACTTGTGAGAGAACATGAAACAAGTCCTCTTTGGAAAAGGGGATCTTGAAGCACAAAGCTATAAATAACTGTGTGTAAATATCTGAGTGAAAAACCTTTTGGGACATCGATCAGCGGTGGAATGCCTGTCACATCCCTGGCGGATGTGGGTACGTATCCCATCAGCAGCCTTCAACTTTTTCAGTCAAAAATGGTTTTTATCCCAATATTTACATGCTATTATTTATAGTTTTATGTGCTTCCAGATTCACTGTTCCAAACAGAATAGATGGATGCATGCATTCACACTTACGTACATATACATAGTTAATGGCTGTCCACTCGTGGCCAAAAAACCCATAACTGACCATTGCCCATGCAAAATGTCAGCAATGCCTATGCATATGGTTATAGCAGCTGTGGTCAGCTACACCTGGGCTTGTGATGTGAGTTCCATGCTCATTGTGACACCCTCCTACTCAACAGGGAATTGGAATGTTGCCTTACCAGCAATTGTGCAACTTGAAATTTTAGGCCCAATAAGGCTTTCACAATACCTCACAGACCTTCTCCATTCAGTGAAATGATCCAGAGACAAACTAGGGCAAAAGATATCCAGTGCCAATATTAGTAAAGGTAAAGTTGCATTCTTGAGTCCTACCAACTCATAAGGACCAGTTTCCTGGTGTATATATTCCCCACCTTAACGGGAGACCAGGCCATCACAGGGTCATACCTTTTTGCCAGCTGAGTGGACTGCAGCAACATAGAATGAAGTGTTTTACTCAAGAACAGTCCAGGAATCGAAACCACAATCTTATGATCATGAGTTCAACACCCTAACCACTAACCCACGTGCCTCCACAGAGCCAAGAAGTGTCACAGGCACATGAATGTGGCAGCACCATAATCTCAAGTGCAAGCAAGACATCCCCAAAATGCTCAATGCCATTCCCTGCATATCTGGTTTCATATGAAAGTGACCTTCTCATATAGACATGCTTTACAATAGCCGAGGGGTGCCTCATCCCTGTTGGACTTCCAGCATGCCAGACACCAACTCAGAAGTTTTGAAGGTCCATGCTACATACATACATACATATAGCCACACCGGTGGTAATATATGGTATATATAACTACATACTTAAACTTATACTTACATGAAACATTTCTATTGTCCTCAAAATTAAGTGACACAAACTGAAT
This sequence comes from Octopus sinensis, assembly GCF_006345805.1. Lineage (NCBI taxonomy): Eukaryota > Metazoa > Mollusca > Cephalopoda > Octopoda > Octopodidae > Octopus > Octopus sinensis. Next base: position 22,749,871 of record NC_043012.1, read on the forward strand.
TAGCAATTAGCAATTCAAAAGATGACAGGTAGTTCTGGCCCAGTGAGTGCTTAGGGAGGTAAAAACATCTTGTGTATTAATTAGATGACCATCAGTAAATTGGGTTATGATGATGACTGTAGTAGAGTGTTACTAAAATGTAGCTTTTAACGAATTATAAAATGTCAAACAGAAAACATAACTTCAAATATAATTTACAAACACATATATATAGTGAAAGTAAATTAATGACTGGTGCATCACTCATTCACACACATATATACACATACAAATATATATATATATATATATATTATATATATATATATATATGTGTGTGGTGTGTGTGTGTGTGTATATAGAGAGAGATACACATACATCTGTCTGTCTATCTCTCTCTCTCTATATATATACATATACACACACACAAACACACATGACATATATACACACAAATATATTTACAAGTATGTGTGTGTGTTTGTGTACACATGAATGTGTATACAGAGAGGGAAAGAGAGAGAAAGAGAGAGAGGGGAAGAGAGAGAGAGAGAGAGAGAGAGAGAGAGAGAGAGAGAGAGAAAGAAAATGTTAACCAGAATTTTCATCTTTAGTAAATGAAGGAAAATTATTCTACTTTTCCAGAGATGGCTATTTGGAATCAAATAAAAACTGAAATATCTCAAAGAGCTTCAGTTACACTGCTGCGATCTTTTATGTAGCCCTGATTCTGAACGAAAACTAATTATCTCTAGGTATATCTAGTCAGAATTTTTTTTTTATTTATATATAATAAATATTTTGCTTTATTTGTTTGTTATTTTTTCCGTGCAAATTTTCCTCCAGCCCCAATGTAAAATAATAATAACAACAACAACAACAACAAAAAGCTTTAATCTGGGACCAGGAGAAACGTTGTTCTATGTCATTTCGGTATCCTAGGCAACAGTTAGGAGGATAAAAAAAAGAACACCAATTTTAGTGTAAAGACTACTCTGCTCTTAAATAAAGATATTAAATTTAATTACTATCAAGTTGTTAATCCAGTTAAATTGCTTGCAAATTTTTGTTTGCAAGTCAGCATGTGTGTATGTGAATAGAAAGAGGGAGAGAGAGAGAGAGAAGGAGAAAGAGAAAGAGAGAGAAAGCAAGGGTAATAAACAGAATGAGGAGAGATAAGCTCCGTAACAATTGCTGCCTATGCAAGTACAGAGAAATGGATATTAAAGCATAATGATATATGCATAATGATTAATTATGGATGACAATATGACGACAATGATTAAGGCAAGAAGCTGGCAGAGTCGCTAGCATGCTGGACAAAATGCTGAGCAGTCGTTCGTTTATCTTTACATTCTGAGTTCAAACTCCACTAGAGTCAACTTTGCCTTTCATCAAGTCAAGGGGACACACAAATGTATATTTATAAATGTCTGATGGTCTTCCATACAGCTTTTGTTTACCAAATCCACTCACAAGGCTTTGGTCAACTTGAGACTGTAGAAGAAGGCACTTGCCCAAGGTACTGCACAGTGAGACTGAACCCCAAACCATATGGTTACAAAGCCAGATTCTTACCTACACTTTCACAATTGTGCCTTTTAAAATGACTGGGAAATAAGTGTGAAGTCTTGAACTAAAATGTCAACCAGTCAAAATAGCAGATATTAGGATCCTATATGATTTCTGTCAAAAAGCATAACCAGTGTCCCATTGAACAACAGCGAATTCTGTCGTGAAATCCATTGTTATTTATCAATTTAACTTCTGACATCATGGGTCTCTCAAGTCATAACTTTCTGTGTGATGCATAATATACATAAAACTTTCTTATGATCCAAAGAAAGCCACATGTTTTAAGATGCCATTCCCACTTATATCCTTATATTTATAATGACACGCTTATCTAGTTGAGTAAGATATTAGATAACAGTTAAGAAACCATCATAACCATCGTCTCGGGAGACAGTCTGAGCATCGGGTGCTGCCTGTGATCTTTGGCGTGACATTAAACTTTCTCTTCCTCTCCATATACTATTACTATTAATATCCCCTTTGCTCATCTGAAATTTAATTTTGTACATTCTATTAATTCTTCTTTGGTTATTGTAGTTAATAACATAATAAGACAAACTGCAGAGCTGTCAACAAGGAACATTTTGATATAAAACATAGAATGGTACATGGAATAAAAATGGACAATTTAAAGATAATTCCAAAGTGAACATTAACCTTTTTTTCTTTTCTTTTTATTTTATTTTATTTTATTTTATTTTCAAACAGAAAACAGTTTAATAATTACATGTCAACTACATCAATTATAAGAGGTTAAGAATTTTAATTAACTGAATCAAAGACAAAGCTAATAAGAAAGTGAAAGGCAGCATAAAATTCAAATAATCCATGAAAGGGAATTAAGAGGGAGGGTGGGTGGGTAGGTGGATTATTAAAGAGAAGAATGATTTAATAGAACTAAAAGAGTAAGTTGACAACTTTTATCATTAATATTAAGAAATATTAAGAAATTTGTCATTAAAGAAAATTGTAATTAGAAATTTATAGATTCACTATCCTTATACAACTTTCTATTTTCACTTTCACTCTCCTGTGTTTGAAACTGGAAAAGTTAAGAAAGCAAATGGAGGAAAAGAACAAGATAAAAACAAAATTATATAAAATATTAGAAAAAAATTATTCCTTCATTGTAGATTTTAAATTTGCATAATTTGTAATTTCTTTGGATGGATGAATTCCACCCAATAGAACCAGTGACATAAATTTTAAATCATAAATTCTTCACCTTTATTACGACAGCAAGCTTTATAATACAAGGAATATAATTGTATTGACTGAAGCAAAGAGATCACATAGGCTTACTTGAATATAAAAATCATAGGATTTCTGTCTATGACTTTGTACACCCTTCTCAATTCAATCAGTACAGTTCTATATTTAAGAGATGAGGAATTATGTACATTATTTACATTATTTGTTCTCATCTTGTTTGTTAACACAATGTTTCAGCTGATATACCCACCAGCCTTCATCAGGTGTCTTGGGGAAATTTCGAACCTGGGTTCTCATTCCTGAAGTATTTTTTGACGCTATTATTATTATTATTATTATTCAGGTCACTGCCTGGAATCGAATTCGGAATCTTGGGGTTAGTAGCCTGTGCTCTTAACCACTACTAACCCCAAGATTCCGATATATACATATATACATATACATATATGTATGTATATATATACATATTTATATATGTATATATATACATATTTATATATGTATATATATATATATACATATATATACATATATATATGTATATATATATATATGTATATATATATATATGTATATATGTATATATATATGAAAAAACAAGTCAAAAATAGAAAATGCTAAAATAATTTTATAGTGAACATTTCAGTACCGGTTTCGGTCATTTTGAGACCTTTTCAACTGTAACGATTAAATAATTAAATTTAGAAAAATTAGAAGAAAAGTTTTTTTTAAAAGAATATTTCTATAGTAGTGTTCAGATTTAAGTGGCATTCTGCCTTTCTCTGACTCCCTTGTTTGCACTTGTGTGTCGGAGGTCGTTGTGAGTTCTTGGAAGGGTAGTAGAGGAAGAAGGCTGGTGGGGAAAGGGGATGGGAGAATCTGGGAGTGCCCTGATGGTCGTATTTTGAATGGTCAGTGGCGGCTGGCAGTCTCAGTTCAATTCAGGAGAATATTTATATTGACAGGCTTGTTTATAGAATTAGCGTAGGTGTTATACTAAAAAACATTAGTGACAAAGTTAAGGGGTAGGGGGTGGAGAAGTAGAAGAAGAAGAAGAAGAAGAAGAAGAAGAAGAGAAAGATGACGATGATGGTGATGGTGGTGATGATTATGACGACGATGATGATGATAATGATTGATGAAGAAGAAGAAGAAGGAGGAGAAGGAGAAGATGGTGGTGATGATGGTGGTGATGATGATGACGACGATGATGATGATAATGATGATGATGAAGAAGAAGAAGGAGGAGAAGGAGAAGATGGTGGTGATGATGGTGGTGATGATGATGACGACGATGATGATGATAATGATGAT
>NC_043012.1:22758950-22796450 GCF_006345805.1 Octopus sinensis
ACTCACAAGGCATTGGTTCGCCTGAGACTATAATAGAAGACGCTTGCCGAGGATGCCACATAGTGGGACTGAACCTAAAATCACGTGGTCGGGAAGTGAACTTCTGAACCACACAGTTATGCTTGCAACTATTTTTTTATCATTATATTTTTTATCATTATTATTTTTTATCATTATTATTTTTTATCATTATTATTTTTTATCATTATTATTTTTTATCATTATTATTTTTTATCATTATTATTTTTTATCATTATTAAGGTAGTGAGCTGGCAGAACCGTTAGCACGCTGTATGAAATGCTTAGTGGTATTTTGTCTGCAGCTACATTCTGAGTTCAAATTCCATTGAGGTTGACTTTGCCTTTCATCCTTTCAGGGTCTCTCTTTACTCTTTTACTCTTTTATTTGTTTCAGTCATTATATTTATATAATTATATTTATATAATTATATTTATATGCATATATATACACATATATACATATTTATATGCATATATACATATGTATACATACATACACATACACATGCACATATATATAACACATACATATATATAACATATACATATATATATACATACATTCTTTGAAAACCAAACAGAATGAGGGCAACTACAGACAAGTGCTTCGAAATCCTCAGCTTCTCTACCCAGAATGTAAATTCTTGTTTGCACCAATAAGAGTTGGTGCACTTTGTTTTGTTAGTTAATGCCTGAGTTAAATTCTAGAAAAGTTAAGGTTTTTTCTCAAAAAACAAAAGAAAAAAACAAAATCAGCCAGCTTAATGTGCACATTACAAATGTAATCTGTCAGTGGAGCAATAAGAATATATGCACGATTTTTCTAAAGTTCAAAATGTAACAATCTTTGTTATCTTCATTCCAATAATGTAGCTTAATGGAGTTTTGCTTCTTTGTTACAAACCAGTTCCTTCCACATGGAAGACTCCAAAAAAAAAAGAAAGAGAACACACATCTTTTACACCACTACTTTACAAATTACTTGGCCAGTTGATAAAAACACAGTGTTGTCCGATTATTTCTAAGATATATTTATGAAGTTGTTGTTGCCGTTGTTGTTGTTGTTGTCTTTAGTTTAGTTCATCACACAGCCTAACTGAGTAGACGTATGATGACAGGCAATCCATCCATGACTAACATGCTTAAGTTTCACATATGCCACGTGCATTATCGAATATGTCCTTTCATTTTAAATCAGTTTAAGACAGGTTACGGCATGGTTTTGAGGAAGATTTAGCTGCTGTTTCTTGTATGCCTAGATACCTGCTAGGTAGGTGGGGGAGTAACCAAATCTTAAGTGTTCCAGCCATGACAACCATATCTTAGTTTCAGATAGAAATGCCAGCGTGGCTGAGTGTTTAAGAATTTTGCTTCCCAACCAAAACAGTTGATTCAGGCCAGCTGCATGGCACCTTAGGTGTCTTTTATTATAACCCCAGGTCGACCAAAGCCTTGTGAGAAGATTTGGTAAGTGGAAACTAAAAGGAACCCATTACATGTGTGTGTATATATATGCAAATATATGTGTGTATGTATGTATGAGTGTGTGTGTGTGTGTATGTATGGATGGATGTGTGTATGTATGTGCATGTGTTAGTGTCTTGGCATCATGTTAGTTGGAAACAAGTAGCATCATCATAAAAGTGGTGATGGTCATTTCTAATTTCAAAGGAAATCTATTTGGCCAAAGGTAAAAATACTTCGCTTGGAAACAGGTGAGGGTTGATGGAAAGAGAGTCATTTGGCCTCAACAAATTTTCTCTGATCCATGCAAGCATGGAAAAGTGGATATTCAAATAATAATGACTGTGATGATGATGATGATGATGATGTAGGACTACATACGTTATGAACTATATCCTTCATGTTTAAGACAGTAAAGTACGATTTTGAGGTTGATTTGGCTGCTATTTCTAGTGTGTCTACATACCTGCGAGAGAAAGTAGCCAAATCTCAATGAGGGAGTTGCATAACCAATTAGCTTGATACATTTAATTTGACAAATTTACAAATCTCATTGGAACCTACTAACGAGGATGTGATTTATTCCTTGTTTACAAAAGCTTCATTCATTTACCTTCAAACAAAACTATTATTTACTAACAGAAATATCGTAGTGTGTGTGTGTGTGTGTGTGTGTGTGTGCATGTGTGTGTGTGTGTGTGCGTGTGTGTGTGTGTGTGTGTGTGAGTGTGTGTGTGTGTGTGTGTGTGTAAGTAGGTAGATACATAGATACATGGATTTCTCCCTCTCTCTCTCTCTCTCTCCAGATCTATAACACTATAATAGACTTGAAGAATTGAAGAGTTTTCCATCAGAATTCTCTATGTTCACTGATCTTAAATTACCTCAAATTGACTACATATTTATGGTGTTACCATTCTTTTTTCCTTCCATCAATACTTTTACACTATACAGAGGATCTGTTTTTATTGGGATTTTTACTTTTCAAAGGTTGGAGCATTGTTTTGATTCCATTTTCTTTATCTATACATTAATTCTATGTGTTTATATAGTTCTTATTTTCTCTCTTTCTTTTCCCCCTATTTTATTTTTTTAAAAATTGCTTTCAAGATAAATAAAAACAGATAAAATAGAAAGTATCCTAATCTTCGTAGTTATATTCTTTTTTTTTTTTAAACCAGTTCTTGAGTTTGTTTCTTTAAATTTTATTTTTCTCTCTTTTACTTCTTTTATGAACATGAAAAATTAATAGGAAAAAAATATATATACATAAAAAATAAATGTCAGCTGTAAAAGAAAAAAAAGAAAAAGGTAAAAGGTAAAAAGGAAAGGAAAATTGGGCAAATAAAAAAAATGTCTTGTTGATTTGAAGAAGATATCCAACTGGTTGCTAGCTTTGTTTTGTAGTTATTGTTGTTGCTGTTGTTGCTGTAGTTGTTTATGTCAGTTAACGGAGAACATAAAGATCTATGTGCAGTGAACTAATATAAAGAGTTGAATGCAAGATAGATGTGCAGCAAAAACAGATGTGCTTCATTTGACGAGGAATCTTTGCTCGCAATACCAAGTACCTTTTTTTCCCCACCGCCTAATTCAAGCATTCAAGTTGTGATGTGTATATACATATATATATATATATATATATATACATATTGCAGGTATATAAATATAATATAGATGTACACATATATACATACATATGTATATATATATTATATATATATATATATATATATATATGTATACACACACACACATATATATACATATACATGCATATATATAAACAGATATATACATGTATACACATACACATATATATACATATATACATTCATACATATACACAGATATATATATATGTATGTATAAACACACACACACACACATATATATATATACATATATACAGATATATATATATACATATACTTCCATATATATATATACAGATATATATATATATACAAATATATATATATACATATACTTCGATATATATATATATATATATATATATATATAGATATATATATACATTACTTTGATATATATATATATACTGTATATTTACTAATTTATTCATTAGCTATTTATCTTTTTTTTATCGTCTGCTGGTTCCTTGTTGGTTTTTTTTTTGGTGGGGGGGTGTTCTTTCCTCTGGTGGCAGTGGGTGTCCGACTTAAAACTTGGCTTTAAACTGAAGATTAGTCAAATGTCAAAAAATCAGTCTATTTCACTTAGTTAATGTATAAAGTTTCAATAAACAATAACAAAAACAAAACCCTTTCTCCCCCCCACTTCTCTGTAACAACAACAAAAACAATAACAACGACCGACCCTGATATAAGTGAAGTAAAAGAAGACAGTTGAAGAAAATAAGAGAAATAAGTAAATTTAAAAAAAAAAACACAACAAAATATATAAACACAAACAAAGAATGAAATGAGAAAATAGAATGATGAGTAAATAGAATCATAAAAAAAAAAAAAACTAGTTTGTAATAACTCTAAAAGAAGAAGAGCGGTATTGACCGAAAGAGGTAACAACAACAAAATATAAAACAAAACAAAGCAACAAAAACAAATGAAAAAAATAAACAGTAATAAAATAGATGTTGTAAAGTGAACTGGGGGTTGTTGAAAAGTGAAGAGGGGGGGTATTGTTGTTCCATTGGCTGAAACAGTGTAGTTTTAGTCTATCTTTGCAGTTGATCAAATCTCTATTTTTGTAGTTCTGTTGATACGCTTTTTCTTGGAGGGTTCTGATTTGATAATAATCACTGTATTCGCCTCTGTTTCCATCTCCATCTATATCCATCCACCACTTTCCTTTCACACTTTCATCAAATTACCTGTCCACTCACCACGTCCAGTCCTCTGGAACCCTTTCTCTTAGATTCACTTTCTTTAACTTGAGGGTATGCCCTCTACCTGTCCATTCACCACGTCCAGTCCTCTGGACCCTTTCTCTTAGATTCACTTTCTTTAACTTGAGGGTATGCCCTCTACCTATCCATTAACCACGTCCAGTCCTCTGGACCCTTTCTCTTAGATTCACTTTCTTTAACTTGAGGGTATGCCCTCTACCTGTCCATTCACCACGTCCAGTCCTCTGGACCCTTTCTCTTAGATTCACTTTCTTTAACTTGAGGGTATGCCCTCTACCTGTCCACTCACCATGTCCAGTCCTCTGGACCCTTTCTCTTAGATTCACTTTCTTTAACTTGAGGGTATGCCCTCTACCTGTCCATTCACCACGTCCAGTCCTCTGGACCCTTTCTCTGAGATTCACTTTCTTTAACTTGAGGGTATGCCCTCTACCTGTCCATTCACCACGTCCAGTCCTCTGGACCCTTTCCCTTAGATTCACTTTCTTTAACTTGAGGGTATGCCCTCTACCTGTCCATTCACCACGTCCAGTCCTCTGGACCCTTTCTCTGAGATTCACTTTCTTTAACTTGAGGGTATGCCCTCACACCTATTCTCTACCATCTTTTCTCCTTTTCCAGTAGGGGCAACCATGTATCTCCTCTCCTGCAGCACAGAGAGACTTCTTTCTACACCTCTATCATACTTTAGCCCTTTCGTTACCAACCCGGCTGAAACTGGCTCTGGCTCTGTAGTACAAATGTCTTGTTTTCATAAGTTTTGAATTAAAATCTTCCACCAATCCTTAGTCACAATTTACATTCCTAACACTAACTTAATGATAACTAAGTTATTTTACTAAATTCTTTCTTATATTTAAAATAATTGAAAGAAACACAGAGCATCTCAAAATAAATATGGTAACAAAAGGGTTAACCTCTCATCACCTGACATAAAATCTTCTCCTTCAATATTACAACAACCCTGCCCCATTCGAGGGGTCTTGTCTGGTGGCTTAATCAGTAACCTTACAAATGCCAGTCTCACATAAAAAGCACTTGGTATACTCTGTAAAGTAGTTGGTGTTGGGAAACTATTCTTAAGCAGACATTGGAATATGGTGCAGTGCTTTCACTTCTTAGTTCCTCTTAAACTGACCAATCCATGTCAGAATAGAAAATGAGCATCAAACAATGATGATGATGATGATGATACCGTCTATGTTATCAGCTTTAAATAATCAGTTTTTAATTAGAAAAATGACCTTCGATAAGTAAGTTTAAGCATCTTGCCCCTACCCTACTTCAGGAACACCTAATTTGAGAAACAGAAAGTTAGCGCCTCATGTAATTCCAAACATAAGCATTAAGAATATTATGTGTATTATCATCATTAAATGATAATTTGTCTTTTAGTCTGAACTGATATGAACTTTATTATTAGTGTTACCAGGAACATACATTAATAATGATTTCTTAATTAGATATGATGATGCTTCAAAGATGTATGTGTGTGTGTGTGCATGTGTGTGTGTGTGTGTGTGTGTGTGTGTGTGTGTAATTAAGAAGTCTAATAATGGATAAGTTTGTTCCCTAAAGCATTAGAGAAGTGCAATGCATATGTTTGTAATTTAGTACGCTAATACCTTTGAGGAACATCATTCTATGGAGGAATCTGAAACCCCTTTCACAAACCTGTGGCTATCATTAGTAATAATAAGAAATTTATAATAGTTTTGTAATGCAGGGGTCCCTAACCACTAGGCTATTGGGTCATGGGTGATTTGGTACTGGGCTGGATATCATCATCATCATCATCATCATCATCGTTTAGCATCCACTTTCCATGCTAACATGGGTTGGACAGTTCAACTGGGGTCTGGGAAGCCAGAAATCTGCACCAGGCTCCTGTCTGATCTGGCAATGTTTCTACGACTGGATGCCCTTCCTAACGCCAACCACTCCATGAGTGTAGTGGGTGCTTTTTACATGCCACCGGCACAGGTGCCAGACAAGGCTGGCAAAATTTCAAATTTTATTTCTATTGTATTGGCAATTGCAATCTGCGGTGTTTTCATTTTTGCATTGTGTATGTATTATATAGCAGCCATATCCTGTTGAAAGCACTGGTCCTTGTCTGATTACCAAAGTTCAACCACATTAAGTCTAGCTAGTACTTGCATGGGTGACCACTTGGGAAACCTAGGTGCTGTGAAATGGCCTAGTGCATAAAGTGTTGCAGTTATGATTGTGAGACTGTGGTTTCAATTCCTAGGCTGGGTGGTGTGTTGTGTTCTCGAGCAAAACACTTCACCTCACATTGCTCTGCAATCACTTTTGACACCTGATGAGAGGTACACTGTACACCTATTCAGGTACCGTCAATTTGACGGAGCGAGTGAGCTAACGTGCAGCACAAACCAATCATTTGTGCAGATCATTTGGCTAAGGCCGAAAACTCATATTGCCATTTTCGATGGGAGAGTCCATCATATATGTAATAATCAAATTATACATTATGCACTTCATTGTGTTTTGTTATGCACATGATCCCCTGGTCTAGCCTGAAACCAGTCTCCAAAAAAAGGTTGAGGACTGCTGCTGTAATGTTAAAAAATTTTCTTACATTTAAGCTACATGTGGGTTGAATGGAATTAAATAACCCTGGTTATATACATAATACCTCAATGGTGATGGAACCCAGAACTGAGAGAAAGAAACTGAATAATATGAATTTAGTCTAGTGTCTTACAAAATTTAGAATACCTGAGTGGTACAAGAGGATGTGAATAAGATCTATGAATGTCCATTGAGGATATTTGATGAAAATTTACTATAGCTGCTGGCCCAAGAAAATGTTAAATGAGAATATGTTTCACAAAACTGGATGCGAAAGTATAATCCATGAGAGAGTTCTGCCAGGCACTGAGTATCTACCATGAGGAAGATATAAAAAGTAGCATTATGATGGAATCCACTGGAATGGTGAAAGCCTGAACAAAGACCAAAATGGCTCTAAAATGGGGCAAAGAACTGAGAGTTGATTAAAGACTGGCATTGAATGGACTGAAATCCTCAAAATCTTATTTCCTGATTGAGAAGAAGAATATTAAATAAACCATCGCTCTAGTTTCCGCTGTTCACTATGTACGAGATGGTTTATTGCTGGTTGGCAGATATCAACATGTATCAGTAAATAATTTGCTTGATGAATTTATAAATAAGAGCCAAACACTTTAGTTAGATTCAGCAACCTGTGGTAGCTTTGACTGAGGAGATACAATGAAGATGAAACACCTGGTGTCCCAAAGTACCCTTATGTTAAGGGTACTTTGGGTTCTGTTGTATTTCAATGATGAAATACAACAGTGATTAGCATATTCATATTTCGAAGCTACTGAAACAGTCTCCTCCAAGCCACATCAGTTGGGAAACACAAGCATAAAAATAAAAGATGATGAGTAGTTTCCTTTATTACATTAATATCTATGGAGAAGGCATGATTTCCACAGCTTCTGAAGAGGTAGAATGACACCATCATAGTTGTATTGATATCACACACACTTTTATCATTTACTTGATTCAGTCATTGAACTGTGGCCATACTGGGACACCACCTTGAAAGTTTATAGATACATATATATAGATATATGTATGTATATATGTATAGATATGTGTATGTGTGTAAAAGACACATGCTTAAGGTGCTGTACAGTGGGACTGAACTCAAAACCACATGAATGCAAAGCCAGTTTCTGTTAGGCAAGCCATACCTGTGCCTAACAGTAATCATCATCATCATCATCATCATCATTTAACGTCCGCTTTCCATGCTAGCATGGGTTGGAACTTTCAACTGGGGTCTGGGAGCCCGAAAGCTGCACCAGTCCAGTCAGATCTGGCAGTGTTTCTACAGCTGGATGCCCTTCCTAACGCCAACCACTCCGAGAGTGTAGTGGGTGATTTTATTGCCCACCGACACAGGTGCCAGAGAGGCTGGCAAACGGCCACTCTCGGATGGTGTTTTTTTTATTTGGCCACCGACACAGGTGCCAGACGAGGCTGCAGACGGCCACGCTCGGATGGTGTTTTTTATGTGCCACCGAAACAGGTGCCAGACGAGGCTGGCAGACGGCCACGCTCGGATGGTGTTTTTTATGTGCCACCGACACAGGTGCCAGACGAGGCTGGCAGACGGCCACGCTCGGATGGTTTTTTATGTGCCACCCCGACCAGGTGCCAGATGAGGCTGGCAAACGGCCACGATCGGATGGTGCTTGTTACCTGCCCACAGCACGGAGGCCATTCGATGCGGTACTGGCTACGGCCACGTTCGGATGGTTTTCTATGTGCCACGTGCCACCGGCACTGGTACCACAAGATACAAATTCCATTGATGTTCATCTATTTTGATTTGTTTTGATTTTCACTTGCCTCAACAGGTCTTCACAAGTGTCACAAGAAGGAAGGTATGCACAGGTGGACTGACTACGTCCCAGGTAGGGGCCATGGGTTATGCCTGACTAGTCTTGCCGGTCTTTCGGATGTGTTTTTTAGTGCCACCGACACAGGTGCTAGATGAGGCTGGCGACGGCCACGATCGGATGGTGTTTTTTCATGTGGCCCACCGCACTGACTACGGCACTGATGGATTTCTTGTGTGCCACAGGCACTGGTACCACAAGATACAAATTCCATATTGTTATCATTAACAATAATATCATACAACCATTGATATTATCACATCAATATCATCAATTCCATTAATAATATTACATGGGTCATCATCACAAATAATGGCCTTAATCACCATTAATGATACTACATTAATTGCATTATAGATTAGCATTAAATATTAGACAAAATATCAACACTTCTGCATGAGTAGATGCATGAAGCAGTGAAGGCAAATATACAAATTTACACCAGTTAAAAAATGCTTGAAAGGTATTCGAACCTGTAAAGACTTTTCACTGCAGTTTGTCCTGGACAAGGTCAACTGTGGGTGGACTAATGGATGCATTTCAAACTTGTTTGTGCTCTTCAGGACCAGATACCAAGTGAAGCAACAATTATATTTCATTCAAAATCAAATGGAAATTGCAGTCGTGATCCCTGTGCCGGTGGCATGTAAAAAGCACCAACTGATCATAGTCATTGCCAGCCCCACTCTAGCCCCTGTGCTGATGGCACATAAAAAGCACCCACTACACTCTTGGAGTGGTTGGCATAAGGAAGGGCATCCAGCTGTAGAAACACTGCCAGATCAGACTGGAATCCGGTGCAGCCTCCTGGCTTCCCAGACCCCACTTGAACCGTCAAAGTCATGCCAGCATGGAAACAGATGTTAAACGATGATGATGATGATGATGATGAATGATCCCTGTAAGCTGATTTCTTACACAAGTTGAAGGATTACATGACATTCATGCCTTTTCACAGTATTGTTATTACAATCATTATTATTGTATTGACATCACCAGTAATAATACTATAGCAATACCACAAACAATAACATATTACAAGCAATATCAACATTATTATTATTATTATTATTATTATTATGATTATTATTATTACTATTACTATTACTATTATATTATTATTATTATTATGATTATTACTATTATTATTACTATTACTATTATTACTATTATTATTATTATTTTATTATTATTATTATTATTACTATTACTATTATTATTATTATTATTATTATTGAGGTGGCAAGCTGACAGAATAGTTACCACTTTGGACAAAACGCTTAGAAGCAGTTTTTTCTGTCTTTACATTTTGAGTTCAGATTCTGCCAAGGTCAACTTTGCTTTTCATCCAGCTGACATATACATATGGCAAAAAAATAGGTACCAGTTATAATACAGGGTTTGATGAACTGGACTAGCCCTTTCCCACAAACATTTCAGGCCTTTTACCTCCACTAGAAACCATTGTTACTGCTATTATTATTATTATTATTATTATTGCCATAATTACAATCAGTGGTGATATCACATTATAACCTCTAACTCTGAACTCGGTCTTATCATCAACACTGCTACACATGAAGTTATAATGAATTTCACAAACATTATCACCGTTACTGGTTACTTAGTAGAAACTATGTAAACAGAACGGTTTGCAGAAACTAGAACAATATTTTAGAATTAATAGTAAATACACATTAATGTTTTAAGATGACAGATGATAAGACTATTGTAATGAACACGGAAACTAAGCACCCGACTAAACAGCTAACATACACACACACACACGCACAGATGCAGACACACATCTATCTGTCTGTCTATATATCTGCCAAAGTGTCTGTCTATCCACTAAGATGTCTGTCTGTTTTTCAGTCTATCTATCTGTCTGTCTATCTATTTGCTAAAGTACCTATCTATCTATCTATCTGCCAAAATGTCTATCTATCTGTCTGTCTGTCTATTTGCCAAAGTGTCTATCTATCTATCTATCTATCTATCTATCTATCTATTTATCTAACAATCTAACTATCTATCTGTCAAAATGTCTATCTATATATCTAACTATCTATCTGTCAAAATGTCTATCTATATATCTAACTATCTATCTGTCTGTCTGTCTGTCTATCTATCTATCTATCATCTATCTACCAAAGTGTCTATCTATCTATCTATCTATCTATCTATCTGTCTGTCTGCCAAAGTGTTTGTCTATCTATCTATCTATCTATCTATCTATCTGCCAAAGTGTCTATGTATCTATCTATATATCTATCTATCTATCTGTATGTATCTATCCATATATGATTATATATATGTAGTATATATCATATAAGTATAAATATCTGTGTATATTTATGTGTGTGTGAATGTGTGTGTGTGCTGAGTTGTGTATTTATATATCTGTGCATGCATGTATGTACATCTATATCTATCTATCTATATATATATATATATATATATATGAAAACATGCGAGTGAGAGCTAAAGATGCTGTGTGTGTGTGTGTGTGTGTATGTATATACACAAATGTGTTTGCAGAACAGAATGACCATCAATTCAGAAAGATAGAAGAAGCACATGTGTGTGTATATGCGTGTGTTTGTCTGGTTATAAGAATATCTGACAGAAAAAGAAATGCAAAAGAAATTATATGAAAGTGGCAATGATGATGATGATAGCGAGTGGGGGAAGGAGGAGATGAATAACTGAGAAATTGAGTCTGTGAGATTATGGGGTGAAGGAGGTAAGGGCTGGAATTTAAGAATTGGTTGGATTAAAGATGACTGACTGGAAGAATGCAAAATGCTGGCAGGAAAGGTCTGTGAGAGACTAAAATATGCACCAAGAAAGACAGTATGGTACGGAACTGAAAATTGTGGCTCTAAAATTATTTAGATGGGGTGAAGGTGGAGGAGAGAATTCTTGCCAAATCTTTGGTCAAGAAATTCATGAAGTAAAAAGCCGAAGAATTGCTGAGATCAATAGAAGGTGAAGAACCAAGTACATTCCTCTTTAAAACTGGATTGAGTAGACCTTAAGGAAGATTATACTTAAGTAGCATTTTGGGATGAAATCTTTACATCCAATATGTGTAGCCTTGGGTCTTACAACAGCTTAGAAAGTTGTGTGTGGGTGTGTTTTTAAGTGGAAGTGGAGAGAGAGAGAGAGAGAGAGAGAGAGATAAAATGTGTGTACAAGAGAGGAAAAGAGAATGACAGACACTGAATGTAAAAGAACGGAGAGAGAGAGAGGTGTTGAAGTGTGATATTAAATTGTGTGTGAGGGAGAGAGGGGAAGAAAGAGAGAGAGATGAATATTTTATGAAAAAGTAATTTAGAAAATGTAAGAAAGTAGAGAAAGAGATGATTTAAGGGAAAGTTTGAGAGAAGTAGTATACAGTGGCCGAAACTTCAAGGAAAAAGAAAGATGTATAAAGTAACACATATGAGAGAGAGAGAGAGAGAGAGAGAGAGAGAGAGAGAGAGTAAAGAACAGATATAATAATGTATAAAAGATAAGATTATCAAAGATAGAGAAAAAGATATATATATATATATATATATATATATATATAGATAGAGAGAGAGAGAGAGAGAGAGAGTGAGAGAGATTGAGAGAGAAAGGATAAGGAAAACTTTGTTGAAGTCTTCAATGTAGATAAAAATTTGTTAATGAAGTATGTTTTTATGTAGTTATTTGTCCATGTAATTCCATGTGTCCATTGTCAAGACTACATTATCCGCTAAAGTAAAACGCTGTGAAATATCAATGCCATGGATTGGCAATGACAGAAAATCTATACAAAGGTGCTAAAGATGGAAGTCTGGTGAAAAACGAAAAAAAAAAAAAAAATAACAAGTAAAAAAAAAAAAAGAAGAAGGAAACAAGTTTTACATATACTGTCTCTAAGTTAGTAAATGTTATAAGTGACTTTTAAAACCAAACAACAGTCATTCTTGCTCAAAACTGTCAAAAGGTGCCGCTTCCCCGCTGAAATATTCCAAATAAGGATATATATTATTTTGGAAATTATCTTACCACATATAAATAAATAATTAAATAAAACCAAACTAAAAGAAAAATAAGGAAGAGATGACAGCTTGGAGTTTAAATATAGCATTGGAATGGATAAATAAGTAGTTTGGTAGTTTTGTAGTGTTAAGCTCAAGCCCTCTCCATACCTGAGACCACCTGAGATCACCTCTGGTTCTAGAATACAAACTTTCTCTTTTAAACTGATCTAAATTAAAACATTCCCTGAAAATTTCATATTAATACATACTCTTTACTCTTTTACTTGTTTCAGTCACGTGACTGTGGCCATGCTGGAGCACCACCTTTAGTTGAGCAAATCGACCCCAGGACTTATTCGTTGTAAGCCTAGTACTTATTCTATCGGTCTCTTTTGCCGAACCGCTAAGTTACGGGGACGTAAACACACCAGCATTGGTTGTCAAGCGATATTGGGGGGACAAACACAGACACACAACCATACACACACACACACACACATATATATATATATATATATATATATATATATATATATATATATACATATATACAATGGGCTTCTTTCAGTTTCCGTCTACCAAATCCACTCACAAGGCTTTGGTCGGCTCGAGGCTATAGTAGAAGACACTTGCCCAAGGTGCCATGCAGTGGGACTGAACCTGGAACCATGTGGTTCGTAAGCAAGCTACTTACCACGCAGCCACTCTTATGCCACATGTTCTCAATGCTACTTTAATCATGACAAATTTTTTTTACTAAATTCTTCATTATTTAAAAAAATAACCCAAAGTAAGACAATATATTTCATCAGAAATATGGTAATAGAAGGAGTCAAAAGAATCACTGGGTTATAAAAAAATATATAATAATATCCAGGGTCATCTGCTACATGGAAACTAAAGAGTAAAGTGGATGCTACAATGATTCACTCTCTACAACATCCCATAGTTATTTTTTTATTTGTTTCACTCAATGTACTATGGCCATACTGGAGTACCATCTTGAAAGGTTTAGTTGAAAGAATTGACCCCTGTAATTATTTTAGATTTGATACTCATTCTATCAATCTCCTTTTGCCAAACTGCTAAGTTACAAGGACATAAACAAACTGACACCAGTTACTAACTGGTGGAGTTGGAGGAAGACACACATTTATGTTGGGCTTTCACAGTTTCTGCCAACCAAATTCTCTCACAAGTTATTGGTCAATGCGGAGTTATTAGTAGAAGACCCATGCACAAGATGCCATGTAGTGGGACTGAACCCGAAGCCACATGGCTGAGAAGTAAACTTCTTAACCATTGGTTGTCATTTAGTGAAAGCACATGGCTAAGTGGTTAGGGGCATTTAGCTTGCAATCATAAGGTTGTGAGTTCGATTCCTGGCCAAGCATTGTGTCCTTGAGCAAGACACTTTATTTCACGTTTTGTTCCAGTTCACTCAGGTCACAAAAATGAGCTGAATCTGCAATTCAAAGAGGACAGCCTTGTCCCATTCTGTGCCATTCTGAATCTTTCTGAGAACTACGTTAAGGGCATATGTGTGTCTGTGGAGTGCTCAGCCATTTACGTGTTAATTTCAAGAGCAGGCTTTTTGGTTGATCAGATCAACTGGAACCTTTGTGGTCACACAACTCATGGAATGCCAGTTATTGGTCATTTACATAATAATGGTTTCAGATTTATATGTAGGCAGCATGGGATTAACCATTAAGGAAAGTAAGCATGTGCTTAGGGCGTCATGGGTAGGTGGGGCACCACAGAAATGGTAAATGGTTTATGGCACAAAAGAAATCACTTTAAACATGCTAAAATAATAATCAAAGTGATTTGTATGATTGGAAATATAATTTTGAAGGGCTCATTGTGTCACAGTGAGGATCTGATCAAAGACTTTGCAATTAAAAAAAGGGAGAAAAACTTTTCAAATATAAATAAAGTGGAAGGATACAAAAATAAACATTATTTTCCATTTTTCTGTTAGTTTTGTTTTGTTTTGAAAAATGAAAATTTATTTTATATTTTATTACTATTTATACTTTGAATCACATGTAAAATCATTTAAGTAGTTAGGGCCTCCATGCGTCTTAATCCGGCTTTGGACATAAGCCTAGCAATTTTTAGGGGAGGATATTTAGTTGATTGAATGAACCTGAAGTGGCTGAAAGGCAAAGCTGACGTTGGTGGCATGAAGGAACCTGTCCTAAATGCTCCAAGACAGTTTGTCTGATGCTTTAGCATATTCTACCAATGTACTTGCCCTAGTAATTTACATAAGGATTTGTTCTCATCACTGACATTTCAATTTTAATTTAACTAAATTTAATTAAAATTTCTTAGCTTACTACATCATGTCTGTCAATGCTCACTTTATTATTAAATTTGAATTTAGCAAATATTGACAGTGAAGTTGGCGTGGGAGGCAGCATGTGCCATGTGTGTGTGTGTATGAGAGAGAGGATAGGAGAGAGAAAGAAACTGAAAGTGATTGAGAGAGAGAGAGAATGATGAATATTTTATAGAACTATATATATATAGAGAAATATTAAAATTTCTAAGTCTCTCTAAAGGAGATTACGGCAGTGGTACTGGATATTAATAGTTATCGCCAAGCTAATATGGTAGTCTATAAATATAAGACTAAAGCTGCCGCTGATTAGCTCCAAGAGGCCATTGCCTCTAGCTAGCTATATGACACACAAACCTGCATCCATTATAACCTTCGAACAGGGGAGGTCAGCCGCTTCCCCTTGCTGGTCAGACATCTGCAGACATGTTTCAGGGTAGTTGCCCTTTATCAATGCAGAGTAGCCAGACCCAGCTTGGCGATAACTATTAATATCCAGTACCGCTGCCGTAATCTCCTTTAGAGAGACTTAGAAATTTTAATATTTCTATTTTTGAAAACAAGTGGATGCATTCCACTGAAATTAGGTAAATAAATCCTTCGAACAGACGGTCAATAGCGACGCCTGCTAGGTCTGGCTACTCTGCATTGATAAAGGGCAACTACCCTGAAACATGTCTGCAGATGTCTGACCAGCAAAGGGAAGTGGCTGACCTCCCCTGTTCGAAGGTTATAATGGATGCAAGTTCGTGTGTCATATAGCTAGCTAGAGGCGATGGCCTCTTGGAGCTAATCAGCGGCAGCTTTAGTCTTATATTTATAGACTACCATATTAGCTTGGCAATAACTATATATATATAGATCCCCATAATTTGTCCAATGTGCATTTTGTCCAATGGGCTAACAATCCTGAAAATCTACCATCCTAATAACAATGGTTTCAAATTTTGGCACAAGGCCAGCAATTTCAGGGAAGAGATTAAGTCCATTACACTAACCCCAGTTTTCAACTGGTATTTATTTTATTGACCAGGAAAGGATGAAAGGCAAAGTTGACCTCAGTGGAATTTGAGCTCAGAACACAAAGACAGATGAAATGCTGCTAAGCATTTCGCCTGGTGTGTTAACAATTCTACCAGCTCACTGCATTTGGTAGAAGTAATAACAACAACATTAACATCTAAGCAATACGAATGAGAGAAAGGCAGAAAGGAAGGAAAGAAGGAAAGAAAGAAAGAAAGGGGAAAAAGGAAAGTAAGAAGGAAAGAAAGAAAGAAAGAAAGAAAAGAAAAAAGGAAAGTAAGAAAGAAAGAAAGAAAGGAGAGAAAGGAAAGAAAGGAAGGAAAAAGGGAAAGTAAGAAGGAAAAAACAAAGCAAAAGAAAGAAAGAAAGGAAGGAAGAAATAAAGAAAGGAAAGAAAAGAAAGAAAGGAAGAAAGGAAAGAAAGTGAGGAAGGAAAAAAGGAAAGTAAGAAGAAAGAAAAAAGAAAGAAAGAAAAGAAAGAAAGGAAAGAAAAAAGAAAAGGAAAGAAAGGCGAGAAAGGAAAGAAAGAAAGTGAGGAAGGAAAAAAGGAAAGTAAGAAGGAAAGAAAGAAAAAGACAGCAAGAAACGAAGAAAAAAGAGACAAACAAACAAAAAAGTTTGCATCTTTGGAAAAAACTTCATTGTTGAAATATACAATTATTTGTGATTATTTTTGTTGTTCTTTTGTAAATGTGATTTGTTTTCTAAGAAAAAAATAAATGAAAAGATAAATAAAAGCAAAAATCTAAAACAGAACAACAACAAAAGACAAACTTCGAGTAAACGTGGCACATGATGATGATGATGATGATGATGATGGAAAGGAAGAGAAAGGTAGAATGGTGTTATTAATGGTAACAAGTCATATTCTTGAAGTAGTTTTGGTCAACTCCGGTTCTGTTGACTCAAGACGTAGAGACAATCAATTGAACAACTTATCCAGATCACCAGATATATCTGTCAAGTGTTCAACTGATTAACACTACATCTTGAGATTTTACGTGTGTGCGTGTGTATGTGTGTGAGTGTGTGTGAGGGTATGTGTGTGAGTGTATGTGTGTATACAAAGGTGTATAAATGTCTATGTTAGTATGTATATTCATGTATCTGTATGTGAATATGAGAAACTATATATATATATATATATATATATATATATATATAGAATGAAAAATTATTAATTTAATAAAATCAACACATTTCACCTAGTAGTTTTTCGGTATGGAAAGGGATCATATTCGGTAAAGACTTATACAAAAAGTTTTTTTTATATATAACTATAACAATAAGGGTTTAGCAACAAGTTGCTTGACCACATACTTAAAATTTTAGAAATAGCAGCCAAAGGACTACTATTTCCTTTTTCTACAAAAATATGCCTCCACAGACAACAATATTTGTAATATTGTAATGTGAGTTACAAATATTGTTGTCTGTGGGAGCATGTTTTTGTAGAAAAACGAAATAGTAGTCTTTTGGCTACTATTTCTAAAATTTTCAGTATGTGGTCAAGCAACTTGTTGCTAAACCCTTATTGTTATAATATATATATATCTATCTCTCTCTCTCTCTCTCTCCTCTCTCTCTCTCTATATATATATATATATATATATATATATATATATATACACATATATATATAGGGAGAGAGGGAGAGAGAGAGTAGTTAAAAGTTCAATAAAAGGAGTACAGGGTGGATGCTTGTTATGAGGAGTAGAAAATTTGAAGTCTCTGACAGAACTTTCTTTAAGGAAAAGTTGAAAGAAAAGAGGAGAGAAATTGATGAGTGACAATAATTTTACATCCTCTAAGCTACAATTTGCAACTTTAGCCAGAAGAATGACTATCTGAAACACTGGGTTTTCCACACCTCCTATTGAGTTTGCTACATTACATAAGCCTTGTCAATGCAGACAAAAACCAGCCTCTTTGAAATCATTTGATCACATATGCATGCGTGTGTGTATCCTGTTTACTGTGCAAATTTACTTGTAACACCATGCTTAAATACATGCCTGACTGAACCAAAAACAATAATAAACTTCCTTTACCAAACCAGAAAAACGGTCTCCACCATCACTTCTTCTACATCCACACCCTACAAATATATACTTCCTTCCTGTTCTTCTCTATCCCCCTTTCTACACAACTGCTTCTACTTTCTGTTACAAACTTACTTCTACCACACCAGAATTTTCATATATTTGGCTCCTCCAAAGAATGATCTATCCAAACGCTATATATAAGGTATGAATACCAAACTAAACTACACACTAATAACAGCTAGTAAACTGAAATATTGAACTTACTATCAGCATTTTCTTTTTTAAAATTATTATGGTACTCACCTGAAACTATTATTTGTATAATATATATATCAAACATAACATGTATCCAATATAATTATGAATGTATATAATATAATCTTTCTTATTGAATCTCTCTCAGTGTCTCTCTCTCTATCTCTTTCTGGCTGGGTAACTATGTACCTCCTCTGCAGCAAGATACCTGTTTCTGTCTTGCTGTCTCACTCTAACTGGTCATCATCTGACACAAGACCACCTCCTTTGATGCCCCTCTCCTCTCAAAGATTCCTTGTCTTGTAAAGTTACTTGGTGATCCTGTCAGTGCTGGTTCCACTTAAATAGCATCCAGTCCACCACACTATAAAGTGGTTGGCATTTGGAAGGGCATCCAGTAAAAACCATGCCAAAAACTCATCTTGCCTGTGCTGGTACCATGTAAAAAGCACACAGTCTACTCTGCAGAGTGGTTGGTGTTAGGAAGTGCATCCAGCCATAAAACCCATGCCAAAACAGACACAGAAGTATGTTGCAGGCTTTTCCACCTGGTCAGCTCCTGTCAAACTGTCCAACCCATGCCAGCATGGAAGGAGGATATTAAATGATGATGATATAATATACCAAAATTACACATGCGTTATCATAATGAGAAACTTATGGTCAAGACAAGCTTACAATTTATATTAATAACATCATCATCATCGTTTAACGTCTGTTTCCCATGCTGGTATGGGTTAGATGGTTTGACTGAGATCTGGGAAGCCAGGAGGCTGCACCAGGCTCCAGTCTGATCTAGCAGTGTTTCTACAGCTGGATGCCCTTCCTAACACCAACCACTCCGAGAGTGTAGTGGGTGCTTTTTATGTGCCACCGCCACAGAGGCCAGAGGAGGCTGGCAATGACCACAATCAGTTGGAGCTTTTTACATGCCACTGGCACAGAAGCCAATCAAGGCAGTGCTGGCATCGGCCGCATTCAGATGGTGCTTTTTATGTGCCACCGGCATGGGGATCACAACTACAATTTCCATTTGATTTTGATTTTGATGAAAATTGTAGTTAATTAAATACGTAATGCAATGATTAGTGAATGGGTACGGTTTCTGGTCATACATAGACAACTTTGGACCTATTTCAGTCTCATTAAACCTCTTCAGCAAAGAACTGTTTAACTGTTAGTGCAGATTATAGAATGACTCGAGAAGATTCAGAAAATTAAATTATGAACCAAAAGCAGCTCTCGTAATGAAAATGTTTTGGGTTGCACATACAAAGTGCATGTGTTTTTGATTTTATGCCAAATTTGCTGTTGGACAGCATCCAGGGAAACTCTCCCTTGCAGGACACCAAGTGTTAAAGAACATTTGGTGTTTTTTAACACACAACGTCAGGTAAGGAGTTTTTCTTGGGTGCTATCCGGTAGCAAATTTGGCATATTACAAAACACATGCATTATGTATATGCACTCAAAGGTACAGAATTTATGTAAATGAATAATGCTAAGTGATACTACAACTTATAATGATGTCTGGAGAAAAATACCCAGGGGTACCTGCTGTATGAATAATGCATAGTAAAGTAAGCACTAACATACTAATGTGGTGATTCACAAAATTGTAATTATTTAGCGCATATTTATTGTTTGTTTTAATCCTGCCTGGTCTATGTACTTTTGCTGCAGGTTTTCAGTTCATAACACTTAGAGTCCTAGGCACAAAGACCAAAGTGTTTCTATCTAAAAGTTTAAGATCTTATATTTTTAAGTAGTTGTCTTTTGAAATATTGAAGTACATTTTCAAATACTTTCCACTAAATAGCCTTTCACCTAACATTTCAAATACAACTTAAGAAATATCAGCAAGCTACATCGAATCCATTGTTGTTTCTCTTTGTTTTCTGGTGATCCATAGCAATAATGTAGCAGTTAATAGTTAAAATATTTCTATTGTTATGCAAAACTTATGCCATGACACATGATACATTTATTAGATTATTTTCTGTATATAAATCAGAATACCAATAGACAGATTGGAAGATTTAAGAATGTATTTTTGTATTTTGTTTTTAGAAGTTCAGCCTATTGGAAACATTCTGATAAGAAAGGTTAAACTTTTTGAGACTGTCTTATGGCAGAGAAATATCTTTGCATTTAGCCGAAGCTATTGTCCAACACGGTATAGTTGCACTGAAATGCTTCTAGGCTTTTAGTAACAGCTGGTGCAACACAAATAGAAGAAATATGAACTTACCATATCGAGTAACATTGAAAGATGACCCATTAATAGTTGACCCTCAGAGCTTGGTTCAGTCACTGAGTACTTGAAGACATCGCCACTCTTGTCTGCAACTAAAATGTTTTCATCGTCAGATGTGAAAACCACTGATGTACTGCGGCGGTTGACTGATCTGAAGAATAGATTTTTAAAGAGTGTTTTAGAAAAACGCAGCGAAGAAATAAATAAATCCAACATCAAATTTCAGTATGGCAAATATTAAAGGAATCTGTATTCTTCACTGTTTGTACGGGAGGTTAGCATCAAGTGCATTGTATCACAAGAAAGCTCTATTAAACAAACATACTTTCTTTCAAATAAAGAAACCATTTTCTTTCTTTTTTTCCTTTTTTTGACGGATACATTTCTATTTAAGCGTATGTGGTGGGTGGGAACCTGGCAGTAATTGGGAAAATGAAGCTATCTACCAGAATCATTGTCATCGTCATCATCATTGTAATTATCTTCATTGTTTTAACGTCCACTTTTCCATGCTTGTATGGGTCAGACAAGATTTATTGAGGCAGATTTTCTACAGTGAGACATTCACCCTTTCTGTCAGGTTTCATTTCTTTCCAGGTGAGGTATATTTCTTCAAGTCCCCCATATACAAACTGCACAATGGCTGGTCATGTTTTCAAAGAAGATTGCAAAGAAACAACGCTTGTGTAACAGTGACAGGATTAACCCTTTAAACATGCCATATCCGGCCCAAATATGCTTTCTGTTTTATGTTGTAACCAGCCAGATCCAGCCTATCACACTTACCCTTCAATGCCATTATAAAATATACAATCACATTGTCAAAATTTTGAAGCTACAAAATGACACACGCTTAATTAAAAACAACATGAATAAAAAAAGCATTGCATTTGACAGAATAATTTGAATGCTAACGGGTTAAAATTAGTGCATGAGATCAAAGCATCAAGACACATGCACACAGACACACAAGGCTTGGTGGGTTGGTACAGAGCTATGGAAGGAGACACTTGCCCACAATGTCACACAGTAGGCCTTGACAGGAAATCAGAATACTTTTCTAATTTCTAATTCTCTTTTACTCTTTTACTTGTTTCAGTCATTTGACTGTGGCAATGCTGGAGCACCGCCTTTAATCAAGCAACTCGACCCCGGGACTTATTCTTTTTGTAAGCCCAGTACTTATTCTATCGGTCTCTTTTGCCAAACCACTAAGTAACGGAGACATAAACACACCAGCATCGGTTGTCAAGCAATGCTAGGGGGACTAACAGAGACACACAAACACACACACGCATATATATATATATATATACGACGGGCTTCTTTCAGTTTCCATCTACCAAATCCACTCACAAGGCTTTGGTCGGCCCGAGGCTATAGTAGAAGACACTTGCCCAAGGTGCCACACAGTGGGACTGAACCCGGAACCATGTGGTTGGTAAACAAGTTACTTACCACACAGCCACTCCTGCACCTGATTTGTTTATGAGAATTGACTCAATAACCAACAATTTAAATTTTTAAAAAAATCTCAATTACCTGGAAAGTTTGGTGGAACAGAAGAAATTTAAGATAATTGTCATCAACTGTATCAAACAACTTAAAAGTAATTGCCAATGCTTATTATAATAATCACTCTAATCGCTATTAAACAACAATAACTTTAAAATAACTAAAATGTTTAATGATCTAAATAAAACACTGTAATTATTCATAACGAAGCACAGAGAAACGAAAACAGCTTGAGAAGTTAAAGGATATGTTAAAACAAACAACAGTGAACTCATGCTTTGCTTGTTGCTAATAATTTCAATGTACTTTTATTATGAAGTTATTTTAAAGCAGAAATGTAAAATTTTGCTGTGTCTCGGGAGAGACATAATGCCAATAATAAACACATGCACTGGTTTTATTTCACTTCTTTTATTATTATTAGCCAACTGAAGGAATTGTTAGCACACCAGACAAAATGATTAGCAGCACTTCTTCTAGCTTCATGTTCTGAGTTCTAATTCTGCTGAGGTTGAGTTTGTCTTCCATCCTCTTGGGGTTACTGTAATTCACTGACATTTCCCTCAAAATTTCAGGCCTTGTGCATCATCATCATCGTTTAATGTCCGTTTCCCATGCTGGTATGGGTTGGACAGTTTGACTGGGGTCTGGGAAGCCAGGAGGCTGCACCAGGCTCCAATCTGATCTGGCAGTGTTTCTACAGCTGGATGCCCTTCCTAATGTCAACCACTCCTGAGAGTGTAGTGGGTGCTTTTTATGTGCCACCGGCATAGGGGCCAGAGGAGGCTGGCAACAACCACGATCGGCTGGTGCTTTTTAAGTGCCACTGGCACAGAAGCCAGTCAAGGCAGCGCTGGCATCGGTCATGTTTGGATGGTGCTTTTTACGTGCCGCCAGCATGGAGATCACAACTTCAATTTCCATTTGATTTCGGTTTTGAATTACTTGACTCAATAGGTCTCCTCAAGCATGGCATGTTGCCCACGATCCAAGGTACTTTTGAGTGGGCTGGTTATACAACACTGGTGTAAGTTACAGCTGTGAACTCACTTTATTTGCCGGATCTTCTCAGTCACAGTAAATCTCCAGAGGTCTCGGTCTTTTGTCAGTGCCTCTGTGAGGCCCGACGTTCAAAGGTCATGCTTCCCCACCTCATCTCATGTCTTCCTGGATCTCCTTCTACCCCGGATTCCTTCCACTGATTAGGAGTGGCACGTCTTCACACAGCTCTCCTCCTCCATCCGTAGTACATGAGCATACCAACACAAATGTCTCTCTTGCATACCACATCAGATGCCTCTTATGTCCAACATTTCTCTCATGGTGCTTACAATCTATCGTGTGTGCACACTGACATGACACATCTAGCAGATCATGCTAGCTTAATTTCTTTCAAGCCTACGCATGTCCTCATGGCCCATGATTCACTGCCATGAAGCATGGCAGTTTGCACACATGCATCGTACAATCTACCTTTCACTCTGAGCAAGAGGTCCTTTGTCACCAGTAGGGGCAGAAGCTTTCTGAACTTTGCCCAGGCTATTCTTATTCTAGTGGTAACACTCTCTGAGCATCCACCTCCACTACAGACTTGGTTACCTAGGTAGCGGATTCTTTCAACTATTTCTAGTTTCTCTTCCTGGCATGTGATGGAATCTGTTTTCTAATCACGTGTGGCATGTTGGCCCTGTGCATCTGCTGCACATGAAATTTATTTTCCCAGTTAATCTTCCTTTGATGTTGCTGCACCTCTTATGTGTCCATAGCTTACACTGGGTACATCTTATGGGGTTTCTACCTACACCTTTTCTCCAGATTGAGCAGGGTCACCTATCTGAAGGCATGTGTGGTGTGTTTACCTTCCTACTTAGTAGAACTTTGGTGTTTGCGACATTGACTCTAAGGCCCTTTGATTCTAAACCTTGTTTCCACACCTGAAATTTCTTCTCTAGTTCTGGTATTGATTCTGCTATGAGGGCCAGGTCATCAGCATAGAGGAGCTCCCAGGGGCAATCTGTGTTGAATTCCTCTGTTATTACCTGGAGGACTATGATGAATAAGAGGGGGCTGAGGGCTGACCCTTGGTAGACCCCCTATTTCTAACTGGAATTCTTCACTATGCTCATTGCCAACCCTAACCTTGTTTCTATTATAGAAACAAATATCTCTCAGATGCCAGTGGTGAGCTGGCAGAATCACTATAGCAGACCAGACAAATTGCTTGGTAACATTTCTTCCAGCTCTTTCGGTCCACCAAGGTCAAGTTTGGATTTCATCCTTTTAAGGTCAATAAAATTAGCACTGGTCAAGTACTTGTGCCTGTAGTAACTAGGATTAACCAAATGATTTTTTAAGACTAATTGTTCTGTCAATCAATTACTCAGCTGTTGCCATCCTCAATCTTATCAATGACATGCACAATGGGATATAAGTAAAAAAAATATGTTAAAACACCAAAAAAAAAAAGAAAAAGAACAGCCAAAATATTTGAAAAATTGGAAAACAATTAAGATGTATGTTTAATCTATTTTTAATCAGGTGTGCAACATTCATAGTACCTTTTTAATCAGCCAAATTGTAAATTGTTAGTGGCAATATTATATTCTATTTTTTATTTGTTTCAGTCACTGGATTGTGGCCATGCTGGAGTACCGTCTTGAAGGGTTTTAGTCAAAGGAACTGACACCAGGAATTATTTTTTAAGCCTGGCACTTGGCATGTTGGTCCAGTTTGCTGAACTGCAATGATGTAAACAAACCAACACCGGTTGTCAAGCAGTAGGGTGGAAGGGACAAACACACACACAAACAGATATGATGGGCTTTCACCTAGTTTCCATCAATCAAATTCACTCACAAGGCATTGGTCAGCCCAAGAGCTATAGGAAAAGACACTTGCACAAGGTGCCGTGCAGCAGGACTGAACACGAAACCACATGGATGCAAAGCAAGATTCTTAACCACATCACCATTATCTTTGCACCTAAACATGTGTGTGTATGTGTGTGTGCATGTATGTGTGTATGTGTGTGTGTGTGTGTGTGTGTGTGTGCGTGCATAACAGAGTAAACACAAAAATGTGAAACAAGGTGGAAAAAATAGTACTCAAATACCAGAGGTAGAGTAATATGCTTTATCAACAAAGCTGGAAAACATGACAAAAAATGCTACTCAGAGTTTCATATTCCCGGTTTGTCGGACAGTTTTCGCAACCATGCACATTAAAGTTCAGAGTCAACCTGTGCCAAGTGGCTTCACTCTGTATACTTTAGCTTCCTTGCTATGGCAACAATTCAGTTACTTATTGATCAGACCACATACACACACACACACATATTATATATACACACACTTCCACACACACACACACACACACACACACAGAGAAACCTGCAGCCATGCACATATATGTATGCATAAACTCCAACTTTATTGTGCTGTATTTGCAGCCTGTATTTTCTCTCTTCTGAAGTACCTCAATTGTCACTCGTCAGAACCTCTTACCTTTATTTCATCCCCCATCTCCATCTTTGCCCACCTGTAATTGCTAACCACTCCCTTCCACTGTCACTTCTATACAGTCCTGCCTTCTTGCCTTTGTACTCTTATTACTTCTACCTGTTCCAGTTCTTGTGATGTTTCTCTTTGTTATTGGTTTTCATCTTCTTTCTCTGAGTTTTCCCGTCTCAATCACCTGTGATCACCTGTGCAAATACACACGCCCTAATTTATGGTCTTTTCTCTATACAAACATTTACTTCCCTACAGTTCTATATTTAAAAGATGAGGAATTATGTACATTATGTACATAATTTACATTTGACAGATATTTGTCCTCATCTTGTTTTTTGTTAACACAACATTTTGGCTGATATACCTTCCAGCCTTCATCAGGTGTTTTGGAGAAATTTTGAACCCAAGATTCCGAGTTCAATTCCAGGCAGTGACTTGAATAATAATAATAATGATAATAATAATAATAATAATAATAATAATAATGATGATGATGATGATGATGATGATGATGATGATGATGATGATGATAGGAACGAGAACCCAGGTTCGAAATTTCCCCAAGACACCTGATGAAGGCTGGAGAGTATATCAGCTGAAACGTTGTGTTAACAACAAGATGAGGACAAATATCCGTTGAATGTAAATAATTTACTTCCTTGTCCTCATCTCTCTCATACCCATACCCGGTTTTTCTCTCATTGTTCATATATATTTTCTGTGTACAAACACCCCTTTCACAGGCTGTTAACACTGAAATTGTTGGCTAAATGAACAGAGAAAGTATAGGGATATGCTGTCCCTCTAGAATAGTCTCACCAACACCTATCCAACTTCTCTTGAGTTGGTGTCTGAAGAAAATGCCCACCATACATCCTGAGAAGTGGTTGCCTTCGGGAAGGGCACGTAGGTGTAGAAATTAAACCAAATGATAATACGAACCACAAGACTTTGGCAGCTGTAGTCTCTAATGGGAGGCATCTTGGACCATGTTGACCAGTCCAACCCATGCCAACATGGATGGCAGAAAACAGGTGTGGTGTTCAAAGCTTTATAGGGCATACACGCATTTCAGCAAAATGCCAAAATAATTACATAACCATGTCATACTGTACTGGATACCAGAGTGGAATGAGCAACTCACTGCTGAGCCCAATAATGGTTGATGTCACCTTTTACTGAGCCCTTTTTTGATATATATATATATATATATATATATACATATATATATATACATATATATATCAATATATACATATATATACACATATACATACACACACACACACATATATACATATGAGTATATATATTCCTATATATACTCTTTACTCTTTTACTTGTTTCAGTCATTTGACTGCGGCCATGCTGGAGCACCGCCTTTTAGTCGAGCAAATCGACCCCAGGACTTATTCTTTGTAAGCCCAGTACTTATTCTATCGGTCACAGGTTTGGTGATATAAACAAAAGAAAAAAACCCCCTCAAAACTTTTATATGTGTTTTTTTTTTATTATTAATTGGCCAAAGTTACAAAGTGACTCAAGGGCCAACATGCATTGCCATTTATTGATAAGTGCCAATGCACGAAACTCTCAAGTTCTTCCACAGATTAATAACACACTCACACACACACTCACACATCCATCAGTTTTAATATACTGTAATTAAGTGAAGTACACTTTCAGCTTACACGTTGCATCTGCAAACACCATTGTTTTTTTTCCATCAAAAGTTAAGCCATGTAAATGTGTGTCCTTACAAGTTACATCTATTTATGGTCCAAAAAAAAACACTAGGTAGAGCTGTACCATCTGTTATAGTAGGTATAGTATTTGCGTCACTACTACTACTACTGCTGCTGCTGCTGCTTCTACTACTACCACTACCACCACTACTACTACTACTACTACCATAAGCTCTGAGCAACGTTTTATTTTTTTTATGTTTGTTTTTTTGGGGGGTTTGCTTGTTGTTGTTTTTTTGTTGTTTTGTTTTGTTTTTTTGTTATG
Organism: Octopus sinensis; assembly: GCF_006345805.1. Taxonomy (NCBI): domain Eukaryota; kingdom Metazoa; phylum Mollusca; class Cephalopoda; order Octopoda; family Octopodidae; genus Octopus; species Octopus sinensis. The sequence continues at coordinate 22,786,769 of NC_043012.1, forward strand.
TTTATGCCTGTGGGATGCTGGTGCAGCCTACTACTACTGCTGCTACTACTTCTACTACTACTACTACTACTGCTACTACTACTGCTACTACTGCTGCTGCTGCTACTACTACTACTACTACTACCACCACCACCATCACCACCACTACTACTACTGCTCCTATACTATTACTACTACTACTGCTGCTACTACTACTACTACTACTACCACCACCACCACCACCACTATTACTTAGTAGTGTTGGTGGTATTGGTTGTAGTGGTGAAATCATTTTTACTGTTGTTGTTGTTGTTGTTGATTCACTTAGTTTCCTTCTGACAGAGAAGCAAAAAGCTTATTTATTGTTTACCTCTTTTGTTCGAGAGCCGGTCTGGCTTAATGAGATAGCATGACTTTTCATGGATAAACTCTTTTGTCCAGTAATGAAGGCACGTGTTAGTGCGCAAGCGTCGCAGTGGCTGCACCAGCATCCCGCAGGCATAAACATAACAAAAAAAACAACAACAAAAAAAACAACAAGCAAACCAAAAAAAAAAAACAGACAAAAAAATAAATAAATAAATAAAACTTTGCTCAGAGCTTATGGTCGTAAACTAGTGGCAGTGCACAACAATAAACCTTTGCTTTGGTTATTTCCTGGTGTTTCACACACATCAACCTTAGCTAATGTGTCAGTCCTTCCCTCCCACACACACACCTTGCGTTTCTCTTACGCTGCTCTCCGAGTCCTTTCCTCATTTAAAGCTATTTCTTCTATTATCACCTCTCACCCTCACCCCCACCCCAAACTCCCTAACCCACCCCACCCCCAAATCCCAAACCCAACCCACCCCCACCATCATCATCTTTGCTCTGTTTTTAATGCTCTTTCACACACACACACACACTTTTGCACTCGCATTTACACTTACACACACCTGCACACACACGTATGCATCACTCACACACTTGTACACACATATACATACGCAATTACCTTTTTTTTTCCCCTTTCCTTTTTTTTTTTTTTGCTTCTCTCTGTTCTTGATTACATTATGCAGTTCAGGTTAAATGGGGTGTGACAGTTTTTGTAAGGCCAAAGCTGGCTTGGGGACATTACAGGTCCCAACCTGCATCGAATCCCCCAGGTAAATATAACAGCTGAGAACTTGAAATATGAACTGGAGTGAGTGTCGGTGGGTGCGGAGAGAAATAGAGAGAGAGACAGTGGTGGTGGGGGAGAGATGGTCACAATAGATCAGGTGAGGGAGAAATATAACAGGATGGAATGTAAAGTGAGAGAGAAAAAAAGAGAGAAAGAAGAGGAAGGAGAGAGAGGAGAGAGAGAAAGATTAAAAGAGGATATTGGAACTCATAAAAGAGTTTCAGGTATCAACAAAAATACATAGAAAGAATACAGGTAATAAAGTTAGGCATATTATAATTATTATTATTATTATTATTATTATTATTATAATTATTATTATCTTTTAAGGTGGTGAGCTGGCAAAATCATTAGCATCCGGTACAAAATGCTTTGTGGCTTTTCATTCATCTTTTTGTTTTAAGTTCAAATTCTTGAATTTGCTTTTCATCCTTTTGAAGTCAACAAAATCAGTACCAGTTTTACACTGGGGTCGATGTAATTGTTGACTTAACCCCTTTCCTGAAATTGCTAGTCTTCTACCAAAATTAGAAATCATTATTATTATTATTATTATTATTATCATTATATTATTATTATTAATATTATAATCATTATTATTCCACTGAGGTGGACTTTGCCTTTCATCCTCTCAGGGTCGATAAATTAAGTACCAGTGAGAAACTGGTGTTGATGTAATTGATTACTCCTCTCCCACGAAAGTTCAAGCCTTGTGCCAAAATTTGAAACCATTATTATCATTATTATTATTATTATTATTATTATTATTATTGACGTGCTAAGCTGGCAGAATCGTTAGCATCCCAGACAAAATATTTAGAGGTCTTTCATCCATCTTTACATTCTGAGTTTAAATGCAGCCAGGGTCTACTTCACCTTTCAACCTTTTGTGGTCAGTAGACTAAGTACCAGTATTACACTGGGGTTATTGAGAGGGAGAGAGGGATGTCTATGTAAAAACATCTTTGTAGCCACATGGTTTTAGATTGAATCTCATTGCAATGGCACTTTGGCCATAGCAGAATCTTCTACCATAGCCTTGAGCTAATCAAAGCCTTGTGAGTAGATTTGTTAGATTGAAGCCAAAAGAAGATTATCATATATATTATGCTTGGTTTGTTTATGGCCCAGTGAATTGCTGGTTTGGTAAAACAGATTGACAGAAAAAGTGCCGAGCAGACTTTAAAAAATAACAACTGAAGTGGCGCAGTTCAACTGAAGTGGCGCAGGAGTGGCTGTGTGGTAAGTAGCTTGCTAACCAACCTCATGGTTCCGGGTTCAGTCCCACTGCGTGGCATCTTGGGCAAGTGTCTTCTGCTATAGCCTCGGGCCGACCAATGCCTTGTGAGTGGATTTGGTAGACAGAAACTGAAAGAAGCCTGTCGTATATATGTATATATATATATGTATGTGTATTTGTGTGTCTGTGTTTGTCCCCCTAGTATTGCTTGACAACCGATGCTGGTGTGTTTACGTCCCCGTCACTTAGTGGTTCGGCAAAAAGTGACCGATAGAATAAGTACTGGGCTTACAAAGAATAAGTCCCAGGGTCGATTTGCTCGACTAAAGGTGGTGCTCCAGCATGGCCGCAGTCAAATGACTGAAACAAGTAAGTGGATTTGTTTGACTAACACTCTTCCAGGCAATGTCCCAGCATGGTTGCAATCCAATGACTGAAACATGTAAACGGTAAAAGATATTATTTTATGTAAATGCGCATGTGTGTGTGTGTATATATAAATATATATGTATGTGTGTGTGTGTGTGTAGACAAGCATTCTGTTTTAGTTGCTTCTTGAATAAGGGACTACTATGGCAACAGGCAATGGTGGGAAAGAATTACAGCAACAGTTGTGAAAACAATAAAGAAATAATGGTTGTATATGTTGAGTCAGAAAGTTGTAGCTGGTTGCACAATGAGAGGAGGAGGGAGAGAAGGAAAGAGTAAGAGTGAAAATGAAAGTGAAAGTAGAGTAGAAACGAACAAAAACGCTGTACTTGGTAGGTAAAATAACATTGTCAGTCTGTGTATACGAGTTGTTATACATATGTACATATGACTAAGAATAACTGTGTGTAGCTCTATGTTGAAGTGAGTGTAAAAGGTATCTATGTATGTAACTATGCATATGTGTATGGAAGGGTTAGAGTAAAATGAGTGTAAATAAAAGGGTACCAAAATGAGATGGAAAAAGAGAGAGAGAGAGAGAGACAGAGAGCAAAGAATGAGTAAAATAAAGTGCAAAGCGTTGTATAATAATAGGGAGGTGTCAACATTGCTAACAAAGAGTGCAAAGTAGGGAGGGAGTAAGAAAGAGAGGAAAGAGATGAGAGAGAAGAGGAAGTATGAAAAGAAGAAAGGAGGATGAGAGAAAGAAGAAAGAAAGAAGAGGAGGAGGAGGAGGAGGAAACAAATGGAGCTTTTAGCTCTGCAGGTGTGGCCTTGCAGGTCTACACATCATTTGTGATTCAGCCAGGAGAGTTGTACTGATGCACTACGACATCCTTTATTTACCAAGCGTGATGAAAATAATGATGCTTTTGACATGGAACAATAGCAAGCCAGGGGAGAACTAGTACAAGCTGGCAACAATAGTTTGTTGTTTGCTTGGCTTTTGTTTTTTTTGTTTTTTTATATATTCTCTTTTCTCTTGTTTTCGTTTGTAATAAACCCCCCAAACATACTACTTTAAAACTAGCCCCTTCTCTTGAGCTGACTCTTTAATAGGTGGCTGGCTGGCTGGCCCAGTTAACAGGTTGTTAGGTGTTTCACCTTTGCTGTATTTATTAGTCTCGTTTAAGTCTTGTCGAATCTAACTCTACTCAAAATTTCTTTTCACTGTTGAACTTTTACAAGTTCGTTACTAATCGGGTTTCTTTTCCCAATTTACCTTAAAGGTATCAATCACTTTTCTCTTGATGAATAATTTTGCTGCAGACTTCCTTATTTTCTCTTCTATCATATATGTGTATGGGTGTGCATGCATGTGTGTGTGTATGCATGTGTGTGTGTATGAATGTGTGTGTGTATGCATGTGTGTGTGTGTTGTGCAGGTGTGTGCGTGCATGCATGTGAGTGTGCATATGTCTTTGTATATATATATATTTGTTGCCACAAGACTTCAGTGAGAAACTGCTTCAATACAAACTGTGAGGAAGATCTTCTGGATGGATAATATTTTTTCACTGACTCTATCACGTGGATCCCACCTGAGAGTTAAATTAAGGGTTTAAGTGTCTGTGGAGTACTCAGCCACTTGCACACTAATTCAATGTGTTGTTAGTTGAGTTGTTTGAAACCAATGCAAGAATCATTTACTTTCCATTTACCATTTTCTCCACCTGCAGCAGAATGCACAACAACATGAGATTGTTGTCTCTCTACTATGAATCCATGTTATTGGACATACCTCATGTTTATTCCATCAGCCATACTCTTCTATGCTTGCTTTGAGCATGTTGGAAGAGGATATCAATTTTCGAATTTTCCCTCTTTTAGATTGATTACTTTCACCACAGCTATGCAGCACCATCTACCCTTACAAAATTCTATTTAGCCCCTTGACGGGACCCTAACAGGTGTTACCTTTCCAGGTTACAATTGACAGGACAGAAGTGTTAATTAAGGAATGACTCCACACTCCCCACAGTTCCAGAACTTGAGCCTCAACACTGGATGCAGTTTAATGCTGCACCCAGCACTTTTACATACCAATTAAATTAAGAATTTGAGTTGAGTTTTTCCAGCTAGGTATGCATCAGGCAATTAATCAATGTAAAAGGGTTGGTTGGGTCATCCATTACTCTCCCTCAAACTTTTAAGAATGTTTCCACTCTCTTCTTCCCTCCCAGGGACACACGATGACATGAACTAAAGGATACGCTCATCACCAGGAACTACCCACCTTCACTAATTGACATATGCTTTCAACGTGCCCTACAACTCAACATCTTCGAACTCAGACATCCCAAATTAAAGAAGGATTTACAACCAAAAGCCCTACCATACATCTCTACACACAACCCTCTTAACAATGAAGCCTTCGACACCATCCTTCAAAACACTCCCCTGCTAAAAAATGGACCACAGAATTAACCTAATCCTCCAAACACACACCATCATAAAAAGCAAGAGACAGCCCAAATCTATGAAAAGTCTCCTAACACAAGCCCGAATATGCTCAACAACAACACAGAAGCTGTCAGTAAAAAAATGCGGAAGACCCAAATGTGGGATATGCGTCAATTTAACTGAGGGATCAGAGTTCTCCTTCAAACAGGGACAACGTTTCACAGTGAAAAGCAACTTCACATGTTCTTCGGAGAACCTGATATATGCACTAACCTGCTCTAACAATAACATAACCTAAAATTTAATCAATGAAAATTTTTCCAAGACACATTTCCATGACAACCAAGTATAAACACTTAATTACCACCCCACTCAGACCCACACACCCAAAGAGGATTTTAACTCAAGAGAGACTCTATAAAGACAAAACTAATTTTAATGTATCATAGTCCAATGATGGCTTTGCTGGCTGAAACTTCGAAGTCACTGTCAACAACATTATTGTTTAAGAATAATATATATATATATAGGCACAGGAGTGGCTGTGTGGTAAGTAGCTTGCTAACCAACCACATGGTTCCGGGTTCAGTCCCACAGCGTGGCATCTTGGGCAAGTGTCTTCTGCTATAGCCCCGGGCCGACCAATGCCTTGTGAGTGGATTTGGTAGATGGAAACTGAAAGAAGCCTGTCGTATATATGTATATATATATATATATATGTATGTTTGTGTGTGTTTGTGTGTCTGTGTTTGTCCCCCAAGCATTGCTTGACAACCGATGCTGGTGTGTTTACGTCCCCGTCACTTAGCGGTTCGGCAAAAGAGACCGATAGAATAAGTACTGGGCTTACAAAGAATAAGTCCCGGGGTCGATTTGCTCGACTAAAGGCGGTGCTCCAGCATGGCCGCAGTCAAATGACTGAAACAAGTAAAAGAGAAAAAGAGTAAAGAGTATATATTTTCTTATATGGATGTCTGTGTCTTTCTGTCCTTCATTGCTTGATAACAAGTATTGGTTTGTTTATGTCCATCTGACTTTGTGGTTTGGCAACAGTGACTGACATATAAGTACTGAAGTTGATTTGTTCAACAAGACCCTTCAAAGCAGGGCTCCAGCAAGGCTCAAGTCCAACGACTGAAACAAGTAAAAAAAATAGAAGATAATATGTGTGTGTGTGTGATTACTCACATCTCCCTTTCTTTCTCTCTCTCCCCGTTTCTCTTCAGAATCTATGACCTAAAAGCACTGCATAAAAGTTAGAAGAAGAGATATATGGAGGACCGTAAGACAGATTTATAGAAAAGACTCTAATATGTTTATTTGCTTCTTCACTATATTGAAGTAACTGTGCTCCGAAAATGGTACAGTGAAATGGCAGAATCATAACTGTTGGATAGAATACTTTGTCATATTTATTCTGGATCCTTGCAATCTGAGTTCAAATCCTACCGAGACCAACTCTGTCTTTCATCCTTTTGGGATTCATAAATGAAATACCAGTCAATGACTCTGGCTAGTTCCCTCTCTCTCTCTCTCAGTTTTTGCTCTGCCATTCGAAGGTCCAACTGTTAGACATCTTAATATGGTGATGCAGCCTAAAAATTCCATTAAAGGGACAAATATTGGCTGACTCTTCAATCACACATTAATTTCATGAATAAGACTAATTCAGTTGGTCAAACAACTATATGCTTCATTATCGAGACCAACAGGGAATCTGCCAGACTGAAGAGGCAGTCATGGAACTCCGCTCTAGTACAACCTTATATCAAGCTTGCAGAAGAACAAGAAGCAACTTTAATTTTGGCAAATATCTCAGACTCCCCTTAAGGAATACATTAGCACTACCTTAAGTGCCTTAAGCCATAATCACAGCAATGTTTCTATGGTATCTTCAATTCCGTTTCACTAATAAACTCAACATTTACTAAAGAGATGAAGCAATTTTGTGAAGACACATGTATATGTTCAACTCTCTGTTTTGTATCTAATTGCTACCACATACAAATGGATGTAAAGAATTATACACTGTTATTTCCATTTCTCCAAAGACTTTATCTTCCCAATAATGTGTGTTTTATATCTGTATTATTAATAATCTAAGACTGTGTTATTAGTTTTTTTTTTCAAGATTGAAGAAACTAGGAGAAATAGCTTTCAAATGGCCAAGAAATAATTGAAGAGAAGAATTCGGTAAAAGTGGTTAAGAATCTCGTTTTGCAACCACATGGTTCAGGGGTTTAATCCAACAGCTTGGTACCTGCAGCAAGTGTCTTTTGCTATAAGCCTGGTGTGGTTTGGGGTTCAGTCCCCCTGTGCAGCACCTCAGGCAAGTGTCTTCTACTATAGACCCAGGTCAACCAATGCCATGTGAGTGAGTTTGGTAGATGGAAACTGTGTGGAAACCTGATGCATATCTTATTTGTGTGTGTGTATGTGTTTGTTTGTGTGTGTGTATGTGTGTACATGTGAGTTTGTACCTCTCTACTTCTTGACAACTGGTGTTGGTTTGTATACATCCCTGTAACTTAGTGGTTCGGCAAAAGAAACTGATAGAATGCCAAATTTAAGGAAATTAATATTGGGGCAATTTTTTTTTTTACAAAGTCCTTCAAAACAATGCCCCAACATGGCCACAGTTCAATGAATGAAATAAGTAAATGATAAAAAATAAATACAACTATCCTAACAAGTTAGAGTTCTGTTGTAAGTATGGGTGCATGGTTAGATAAACATATTTCACAACTATATGGTACTAGTTTCAATTCCACAGTGTGGTACCTTGAGCAAGTCTCTTCTACCAGCTGCAGGTTGACTAATACAATATAAGTAGAAGACCATATTGAAATGCTAATCTACTTTGAAATCAATATGTTTCAACAAAAAAAAAAATATTACATCTTAAAAAAAGTAGCATAAATCATAATAAAAAAACATCAAAGATAGGTTCAGGCGTAGCTGTATGATTGAGAAGCTTGGTTCCATACCATAGGGTTCTCGGTTCAATCTCACTATATGACACTTTGGACAAGTGTCTTCTACAACAGCCCTGAGTCGACCAAAACCTTCTCAGTAGATTTGGTGAAAACTCAAAGCAGCATGTTGTTATAGAGAAACGTGTGTTTGTGCGTGTGTGTGTGTGTGCATGAATGTTTGTGTTTGTTCCTCACAAACTTCTGTTGGTTTGTTTATGTCCCTGTAACTTAGAAGTTCAGCTTACGTTAACGACAGAGTAAGTAGCAAACTTTAAAAAAAAAGCAAGTCCTGGGGTGAAGTTGTTTGAATAAAACCTTTTAAGGTATTGCTCCAGCATGGTCACAGTCCAAAGACTGAAGCAAGAGAAAAGAAAAAAAAGACAAAGATATATGTTTAATCTAGGCTCAGGAGTGGCTGTGTGGTAAGTAGCTTGCTAACCAACCACATGGTTCCGGGTTCAGTCCCACTGCGGGGCATCTTGGGCAAGTGTCTTCTGCTATAGCCCCGGGCCGACCAATGCCTTGTGAGTGGATTTGGTAGACGGAAACTGAAAGAAGCCTGTCGTATATATGTACATATGTATATATATATATGTATGTGTGTGTGTGTTTGTGTGTCTGTGTTTGTCCCCCTAGCATTGCTTGACAACCGATGCTGGTGTGTTTACGTCCCCGTCACTTAGCGGTTCGGCAAAAGAGACCGATAGAATAAGTACTGGGCTTACAAAGAATAAGTCCCGGGTCGATTTGCTCGACTAAAGGCAGTGCTCCAGCATGGCCGCAGTCAAATGACTGAAACAAGTAAAAGAGAAAAGAGTAAAAGAGTAATCTAAAATCTTTAATACATTTGTGAAATCTAGTTACAAATGTTGTTATATTTACACTGGCGCTAATCTTTGGTATGTTTCCTTGTAATGTTGAAAGATTGACAAAGGAATTAGTCATAGATAATATTATCTTTAGCTTAATTAGATTTTTATTAATAAAATTTCTTGAACGATAACGGAAAACGAGAAAGAATTATGTTAAAAATCTGGTAAACATAATATGTTTATTAATGTTTGTTTTAACGGATAGTTATCCACAAAATGAGTTAAACATTATAATGATGGATTGTTCAATGCCTTTCAGGAGATTATCATATATCTGTTATATTTCTATAAGGAAATGGTTGATAGTTACTTTGAAGTTTCAGCTAAGCAGCCATTTCAGAATCTCCTGGTTGGCGCCAAAACTTCAAAGTAAATGTCATACGAACAGTGTCATCATCATCATCATCATCATCATCATCATCATCATTTAACATCCGCTTTCCATGCTAGCATGGGTTGGACAATTTGACTGAGGTCTGGTGAACCAGATGGCTGCACCAGGCTTCAATCTGATCTGGCAGAGTTTCTACAGCTGGATGCCCTTCCCAACACCAACAACTCCGAGAGTGTAGTGCGTGCTTTTACGTGCCACGGCACAAGGGCCAGTTTGGTGGTACGG